>NC_090617.1:1555251-1566526 GCF_004359215.1 Bremia lactucae
GTCGAGTGGATTGAGACATGAATGTACGCCTAGCGGGCGACATTCAAGGAGTATACCGGTTGCCCCAAAGGGACAACACGATGATCCTAGGTCGAGTAGAGAGTCGACCGTAGAGGACCCGACTGTGATAGCGCATCACATTCGGAAGACGTTGAGGGAATAAGCCCCCACGTACTTGAGGAGAAATCTTCTCAAATAGTGGAAGTTCCTAGACTTCTAGATCCCGAGGGATTCATCCCTCGGCAGCCTGTTGATAAATCCCAGGAAGAAACCTAGACATTGAATGTTTTGGTTACTGATGGATCAAAAGTAGGCGCTTTTATTATTGAGTATGCGCCTCCGATGTTAACTTCGGAGATAACTCAACTACTAACCCTAGAATCCAAGCGTTTCTTAAGAGATCTGCATAGTGGTAAAATTATGCAGATCTGCGTACTCGTCACAGAGGATGAATGCGTAACCGATATTCGGTCAGCGGTAATTTTTGCAGAGAGCGAACGGGTTCTCAGCAGCTCATCGATGGACGAAAGTGTCTTCGATGTGAAGACTCGGATTGAGAGATACAGTACTCAATCTTGGGAGTCACTCAAGGGAAATCCTTTATACGAAGATTTAATAGAATTCAGGGATGTATTCCCTGAAGCAGCTCCATGCGAGTTACCTAAGGATAAAGGCACTTGACATGAGATCGAGCTCAAACCGGGCTCGAAGTACTGTGTCATGAATCAGTGACCACTGCCTCGTGAACAAGTATTGCGATCGATAAATTCTTTACCGATCTAGTAAAAGCGGGCCATATGAGGGAGCCAAGCTCCCCTCATAGCTCTCCGACCTTCTGTGTGCGATAAGCCACAGGAGGGTGGCGGATAGTGCAGCCGTTACCGGCGACACTCCACGTGTCGTCGTCCCAACTCACAATGATTTGCGCTTGCGCATCATATATGAGTGTCACGATGCTCCAACAAGTGGACATCGTGGACGTTAGAAGACTTACCTCACAGTAAGTCGCGAATTTTGGCCCCGCCAGTATCAGTTCGTGCGCAATTATATTCGTGCGTGCGAGGTATTTCAACGGGTGAAGCCTATCCCTTCATCCCGTGCACCTCTTCAACCTCTACCACTTCCGGCAGAGTGTTGGCAGTCCGTATCTATGGAATTCGTCTTCAGATTTCCCGAAGACGACCACAAAAACAACGGAATCCTTGTTTTTTTGGACAGATTCAGCAAGATGGTACATCTTGCTGCGGTACCAGAGTCGATTACGGATCTGGGTTGTGCCCGTCTCTTTATCGACACGGTATTCAAACTCCATGGGTTACCCCGTGAATTGGTCTCGGATAGAGATCCGAGATTCACGGCGGCGTTCTGGCAATCCGTGTTCCGATCTCTCGGAACACGGCTGACTATGTCAACATCTGATCACCCGGAAACGGATGGTCAAACAGAACGCGTAAATCGCGTCCTCGAAGAGATACTTCGAGGTTACGTCCAATCGTATCCGAATTGGAGCGAGTTTTTACCGATGGTCGAATTCGCCATCAATAATTCGGTGCATGTATCTACAACGCATACACCATTCTTTGTGAATGGCTTACGCCATCCTCGCATACCCACCCAATTAGAGGTATCCTCTAGTTTAGGGGAGGGGGTGGACTCGCACGAGCAAATCCAATTCTGGCTCATGCTCATCACGCGTCGAAATTAACAACGACGCGGGTGATGTCGATGTCAAAGATATCGGCATCGAAGATGAGAATGAACTCATGGCAGTACGCACCAAGCGTACTGAAAAGGACAAAACAAATGAGTCAGCATAGGAATTTCTGCTGACTCGAAAATCCGGAATCCGTTTCGTACAGGAATCCATTGCTAACGCAGTAGACCATCAGAAACGGAATGCAGACAAACATGGAAGAGCAACTGTTCATTGATTTAATATTAATGATCTAGTGCTACTCTCTACAGTAAACTTACCTAAGCGATTAGTCACTAATCTGGGTAGCAGTAAACTACTTCCCAAATTCATTGGTCCTCTCCGTGTACTGCATCGCAGAGGCAATGTGTACACAATAGAATTGCCACGTAGGATGCGTTCGCATCCTACGTGGCATGGAGGAAGTATCGATTTGTCGATCCTCGACATTAGATCCGACATACGGTTCGGATCTAGTTTTCCCTCCTCCACCACAACCATTGGTGGTTCCCACGGTGATCAACGTTTCCTTGTGGAACGTATCCAGAACCACCGTGATGTGAAGGGGCAGCGAACGAGTTATCTTGTTCGCTGGCGTGGTTATCCACCTTCACATGACAGCTGGGAGCCTCGTTCCCAGCTGATTGTTGACGTTGAGGGCCTCGTCCGTCAGTATGACGAGACCCATCCGATGGTTCAGAAGGCCCATCGGAAACACGCGCCCTGGCGCGTGTAAATCGATTGCAAAATGTTAATCGCGTCACGCATCTCAATAGAGATGCGAGCCCTTTCCAAAGGCGAAGAAAGGGAATAGACATCCCCTTTTACCCTCTTCGAGTTGTCTACACAACACGGACAGGGATCACCCCACGTGAGGCATGGAAGCCCAGCCTCACGTGACAACCGATGCAATTTATACTTTGCACCGATTGGAGTTCGTTTCTCAAACTTAACGCGATTCGCGTTAAGTTTTGGAAGCCAGGCTTCGCGTCCAATGTCTTTGGCATTGCAAATGAACGCGCTCCAGGCTTGCCTAAGCGAGATAAAGTCTCGCTTATTATTGCCATTTAATCATCGATGCTTAAGAAAAGCATCGAGATAGAAATCTTCCTCAGCGCGAAAGTTCCTCGCGCTGGGATCAAGGCCATGTAGCTTTATCGCAATAAATAAAGGATACTAATTGTGAGGAGTAGTTTCTCCAGACAAGCTATTGATAAGCCGTTCTGGCTATATTCACGGTTTCTTTTCAGGAGCGAGATGATACATTTTATTGTCTTCACTCCCCTGAGTGGTACCCACTGAAGCAGGGGTACCACAAGAACTTTTATTACGATGGCTTACGCCATCGTCGTCACCTTGCACAGAAACACGTGCAGGTGACCGTATGGGAGATAGTACGGGCGATGAGGGATCATCCTCATCGTCGGATCCAAATAGACTGTTTATTCGTCTATCAGAATGAGCCCTCTCATTCGAAGGCTCATAGTCAGCCGCCTGACGTATATCGGGCGACTGTTCCATTTTCCCGAGTCGGCCACCTCATCCGACTCGCATTCGTAGTCGACCTCCAAAGAGGGGTCGTATTCACGTGATGAATCTTCACGTGCACTCGCAACATCTAGTGTTGTGCGAGTGGAAGACACTGCGGCAGACGGAACGTTTGCCGTAGTGAGAGATAACAGTGCGTCACCCGCGGCTGCACGAACCGCAGCCGAAGGCGCAGCACTATCAGCACCCCGCATGAGTTGATTCTTCATGCGATGGAATTTAAAATGATGGATCCGACCAATCAACTTCGTTTTAAAAATTAAGTGGTCACATAGCGACCACTCCATTTAATGACATTCAGAGTGATTGTCGTTTAAGGAGGGTGATGTAACGGGGTGTATCGTTACATGAAATTAACACTTAAAGGTTGTTAATCAATATATTATCTAAAAGGTAGAAAATATTTGAAGGATATTACTTTATGTAGTAATATTCAGAATTATTATCCATAAATAAGTATAGACCATTATATCTATTTATTCCGCAGACTAATCAGCTGTAGGAGTAATCAAAGAGAGAGTTACCGATAAGATAGAGATAAGAATTCATTTACATGTTTAGTATTAGATTATAATTAAGTTAGCCTTTACAAAGATAGAACAAGAGACACTTAATTACATTTAATACAGTTTTCATTTTATCCTAGTTGCCTTAAGAGAAGTCTTCCTCTGCACGTACTTTAGTGTACGTAAAATAACGTAGGGCACCACTCGCAACTGAAGCAGTGCGAAGTGGACTTGTACTGAAGCAGTACAAGTCGTAGTGCCCCGTTACAAAAACACTTGCTTTAAAGAGGGTTAAATGAAACTGTATTAATAAAATTAAGCTCTTCTTGTCTATCTACTTAATACTAACTAAATTATAAACTAATACAAAACATGTACTAAAAGTCTTATCTGTCTTTCTCTAAGCGCGCGTCCAGCGCTGACTGGACCGCGGAGAAAGTGGATCTAATGGTCTATATCTACCAATTGGATAAGCTTTTAGAATATTACCATGTAAAGTAATATTATCTAAATATTATCTACCTCTTAGATAATGTAATAATTAACAACCTTTAAGTGTTAATTTCATGTAACGACACACCCCGTTACAGAATCGCTCAGTCGCCGATTCGTTGTTTCTTCAAGCCCGACTGTGAAATGTAGTGCCTCTTTTGCCACCTCACTTGGCTCTAACGCGGCATTAGCATTAGCATAACGCACTCGTCAAATCATGTTCGGCGATTTGATTGACTCTCTTAAGGTCGACTCTTCATCAAATCAATACGAAGTGATTTTTTCATAAGCATGCCTGTGAATGGAGAGCTAGCCACAGTCATGCCTCGGAGTCGAAAAATACAAACATAATTGTCTTGCAGGCTGCAAATGCTTTCCGTAGTTTGACACTCCAACATATAAACACACTCTGACCATCGACTCGGCTGCCTATAGACTTAAAGTATAGGCAACCGGGTCAAATGATCACAGCAATTATCGTGATTCTAAAAACATATAGACAGCATGAAGAAATGTGCTTTATATATCATTCGGCCCAGACGATCCACAAAGACCACTATGTTGTGTTCTGTTGATCGCCATTCGGTGATTCGAATTTAAGTAAAGTTTTGAGCTGCCAGCAGCCTACTGGCACTAGCAACTTCATACTAGCCACCCCGCTGAAGTGACCCAGTGCTAGTGACTACCAGTTTTGGCTTCTACAGCTGCAAATGTCATTTCCAGACTCAGAAATTCCATCATTGCGCTTTAAGACTTACATGGTGTTCATATAAATACACTTCCAAGCGTTCAATACTCTTACATTATCACATTTGCCTGCGCTAACTTACATCAAAGCTTCTATAGACGTCCTTGCAATTGACGGTGTATAAGAACTGATGAAACTATCTGGAGGCAACTTTGTGCGAACGCCGAAATAAAAATTAAGAGCTTAATCCCTAAGATTAAAAAAGCCTGTGTTTTCATTTCCTTACACTATCTAGTAAGCTAAATCAAGGCCTGTTCGAAGCGCCGTGATGCCGACCGCCACGCGTGCTTTAAGAGCCTGCACCAGATCTTGCACGCTGATGCGAAGCTTTATCAATTCGGCTCCCCCGCCAAGCCAAATGAAGGACGGCTTTAAATCGGCTATTGCTCCTGATACTATCACCTGCACCAAAAAAAAACATTAAAAACAAATTACTAACCACTATAATTAAAACATGATCCGCGCACAGGTACACGCGTCTTCGTCCCAAAAGTAGATACTCCGTTGTGTTGAAAGCCCGTCAGTTCCTCAGACACCTATACAATAATAATTTAGCAGTTACATATTCGTGAGTGCAGCCATCGTACCTTTTCAGGAGCGTGTTGAAAATTAAACTTTTTCTTAGCCGGACGGTCTGCCTCGGGAATACTGTCGCGAACAAATCGACGAAGCTGTTCTGAGTCTAACTTTGAGTTATACTGCAAAACCACACAATAGTAACTGCAAAAATAGAACACCGCCATGAATAGAGCCTTTCCAGTCAATTTTGAGTGTGGTTCGTCTCACCGGCTGTTAAGCGGATCCTCATTGCCGCTATTGATGCACGCAATGTTCTCCATAATGATAGTCTTGCAAAGGTGCGGTATTTTGCAGCCCAGCACACTTCTGTAACATTTCGGAAGAACATATAAAGGTATTGCTCGAGCGCAGATAAGATCTAAATTCTTACGCTCTCTGGGCAAGCGACCACGAATAATAGTCGCTTGGCACCGTCTTAAGCGCAGCGCTTGACAGCTTTCCATGTTGAAGGTGCAAATTTACACGCTTAATCCGCTTTAAATCGTCCAGCGACCGCTCCAGCGAATCAAGACGCTTGTGTGCGTCCGCAATACCCGATACGAGTTCTTCTAATGATACCATTAATGTGGTGATGTATATGGTTTCTTAATTTAAGACGGAATTGGCTTGTGAGTACATCAAATTATGGCTAAAACCTCGTCATTAAAATCGTAGCAACAATTCAGTAGTCATACTCGAACAAAGATGAAAAATACGCTTCATTTGTGAAGGCCAGAGTTATCCGTACCATACCCCCATTTCTGACCAATCAGATGACTCAAATCCAATACTCACAGCAGAAATAAACGACGTGACCGCGACCAAAACTGACCTTTCATTTCCAACCACCCGACATCACGCGACATTCACAGCGATGCCTTTAGCGCCATCACTGAAGCACCTTTCGTCTCACTTAAAAGCCTTGGAGGAGCTCACAGCCCATGCACATGAGAGAAAATTAATAAAGCAGTACAAAATTATTATTATTTTTCTATTTCGACCAAATTTGGTAATATTGACGCAATAAGTGTAGGCGGGCACGTCTTAATGCGGCCACGCTATACTTAAGCACACACCCTAGCACAGCAAGGAAGTGGTTTGACTGTCTTCTCTCGTGTGCCGTGAGGTAGTTGTGGTGGGCGCCTATGTAACGGGGTGTATCGTTACATGAAATTAACACTTAAAGGTTGTTAATTAATATATTATCTAGAAGGTAGATAATATTTGGATAACATTACTTTATATAGTAAGTTGCAGAAATCTTATTCATAAATAGGTAGAGGCCATTATATCTATTTATCCCGCAGACTACTCAGCTGTAAACGTAAACAAAGAGAGAGACAGATAAGATTTCAATTGCATGTTTAGTATCAGTTAGGTTGTTGTGGTTGGCGCCTTAGCGACCTAGTTTATAATTAAGTTAGCATTATCAGATAGAAAGAAGAGATACTTAATTATATTAATACAGTTTCCATTAACCCTCTTTAAGGTAAGTGTCTTAAAGAGAAGTCCTCCTCTGCACGTACTAATGTACGTGAAGTAACGCAAGGCACCACTCGCAACTGAAGCAGTGCGAAGTGGATTTGTACTGAAGCAGTATGCCCCGTTACACCTGGTAGCACTTTGTAGTCCGTCCAAGGACCACATTTCCTTCATCTAACATAGACATGTTAGATGATAGTGGGCATACGCATCACGTTCCGCGTGATAGATACTCCTTTCTAAGTGACATGGAAAGGAGTGCGGTCGAACGAATTTGTTCGACCGTCGGTAAAGATGCCATCTTGACCATGCTGCCCGGTTTGGACAGAGATGCCCTCCATTCAGCCATCACCAAGTTCATACAACATGAACTTGACGAGATGAAGGAGAAAGTAGCCTTGCTGAATCAGCAAGGCTCTCAACAGGCAGAAATGTTGAGGTTACACCAGGTACAGACCCTGTATCTGGGATGACGCAAACGCGTCGTCCCGAAACTCTAAAGATTGACAACTCAAAATATAGGGGAGTCGAAGAAGACTCCCTCTTATGGGTTGTCGAGTTGGACGATGCCATAAGGGCACGTCACATCATCGACGAGCAAATGCAAGTCGCATTCGCTCAATCAAATTTGACAGGTCGCGTCAAAACTTGGGCATTGGGCCTTAAGTTGCGCGACCCATACGTCTTGGTGTCGCTAGAGGCTTATAAAGCCCGGCTCAAACAGACGTTTGAACCGCCAAGGGCTGAGTTCAGAGCTCGTTCAGAGCTTCTGAAACTCAAGCAAGGCAAGCGTGATGTGCACGCATATGCCCAGCACATACGACTCTTAGCGAGTTGTATTACAAATAACACAGTCCATGAACACACGTTGATTACGGTGTTCATGCAAGGTCTTGCGGATGGTCCCGTTAAGACCCACCTGTTCCGCTTGGAACTGGATACGCTTGAAGAAGCAATATCCGTAGCGGAACAGGAGCACTTTAGCTTTCGTCATATCGTCCTCGAAGACGACACAGCCTGGAAGCTTCAGAACCTATGGACCTCTCTTATGTCGAAAGCGAGAGACCTCGCTTATCGAACAATAAGCGATTGCAGAAATGCAATCGCTGTCAAAAGTTAGGTCACTGCGCTCATAAGTGTAGTGCCCACGCCCAGTACCGAGAGGTACCGAACGTAAATATGGATAGATTGCGAAATAGGGCAACGTTCGCGGGTCCAGCGTTTGTTGCGAAATCGCAACAGCGAGGCGGACCGCCAAAAAAAACGGTCAGGGTCAGTAGGGGCGCAACGCCTTACTGATCCAGTAGCCTCAAGGGCATTTGAAATCTCTTGACAAAAGTTGCTCCAGACACAGAATGATTATGCGTCTCTGCACCTGGTGATGAGGTATCACCCATCACCTTGAAGCTAAAGTGACAATTGATTTGTCACTTAGAGCCCTAGTTAACTGTGGGGCGTCGAATAACTTCACTTGCTAGAGGGTCGTGGGCTCAAATATGTTGAGCGCGACATCCTTCCAACGAAGATGACGGTGCGTATAACGACAGGCGCATCGATAACAGTGATGAAATGCGAAGTGAAATTTTTTCACTACACGTTTAATAAATTACAGTACGATGATGATGTCAACGTACTGGTTTTAGATGACAGATTTGATGTCATCCTAGGTTTACCTTAGCTCAAAAATATGAGCCAAGAATAAGCTGGCAACATCCATCCGTAAAGATACCTTCCACTTGTTCATCAGGTGGCTATCTGATGAACGTATCGGAGCGTCCACAAGCGTGTGGATGGACTACAAGTGAGTGCGATGGCCTTACTTGTGGTACGGTCGTTAGTACGACTGCACAATATCAAAGTGTGATTACTAATCACCCAGTGGAGTCAGCTGCCGGTGGCTGGGCGAATGCATAGGCAGCGCCAAAGGTCCACCACTCGAAGAAGTCGAGTGGATTGAGACATGAATGTACGCCTAGCGGGCGACATTCAAGGAGTATACCGAATGCCCCAAAGGGACAGCACGATGATCCTAGGTCGAGAAGAGGGTCGACCGTAGAGGACTCGACTGTGATAGCGCAATCACACTCGGAAGACGTTGAGGAAAAAGGTCCCCACGTACTTGAGGAGAGATCTCCTCTAATAGTTGAAGTAACTAGACTTCAAGATCCCGATGGATTAATCTCTCGGCAGCCTGTGGATAAATCCCCGGAAGAGACCGAGACATTAAATGTCTTGGTTAATAACGGATCAAGAGTAGGCGCTTATACTTTTGATCTGTATGCGCCTCCGAAGTTAACTTCGGAGATAACTCAATTACCAACCCTAGAACCTAAGCGGTTCTTAAGAGATCTGCATGGTGGTAAAATCAAGCAGATCTACGGACTCGTCACAGAGGACGACTACGTAACCGACATTAGGTCAGCGGTAATTTTTGCAGAGAACGAATGGGTTCTCAGCAGCTCAATGATGGACGAAAATGTCCTCGATGTGAAGACTCGCATTGAGAGATATATTTCTCAATCCTGGGAGTCACTTAAGACAAATCCTTTATAAAGGGTTTGGTTGAATTTAGGGATGTATTCCCTGAGCAGTTCCATGCGAGTTGCCTAAGGATAAATACACTCGACATGAGATCGAGCTCAAACCAGGCTCGAAGTACTGTGTCATGAAGCAGTGGCCACTGCCTCGTGAACAAGTACTTGCGATGGATAAATACTTCATCGATCGATTGAAGCGGGCCATATGAGGGAGTCAACCTCCCCACATAGCTCTCCGACCTTCTGTGTGCGAAAGGCGACAGGAGGGTGGCGGATAGTGCACGCATTCAACAAACTGAATACTGCAACGGTACCGGCTCAAATGCCGATACCTAGAAAAGACGTAATCATAGATGGTATGTCTGAGAGTACGGTCTTTTCGTCTATGGATCTGATGGATGGGATCTATCAAATCCTTATGCGTGAACGGGACATCCCGTACACAGCAGTGAGCACTCCCAGTGGGATGCTCTAGGAATGGCTAGTGATGCCTCAGGGGCTTAGTAACGCCCCTGCAATATTCAACAGATGCGCAACAAATCTGCTGAGACCGGTGCGAGAATTCGCACCGAGTTACTTTGACGATGTATTCGTCCATAGCCGAGCCATGGACGGTAAGACGGACGTGGAAGTACATAAAACTCACGTTTGTCAGGTTCTTACGCTTGTGCGAAACCATAAGTTGTACGCAAATCTCACGAAGCGTGTATTCGCTGCAAGCGAAATACCACTTCTTGGGTGCATCGTCGGTAAACACGGCGCGCGCTCTGATCCCGAAAAGATCAAGGTAATCACCGACTGGCCAGTTCCAGTCGATGTCAAGGGACTTAGAGAATTTCCTATATCTTTAGGTTTTTTAGCTAAATATTTTTTTTTTAAATTGGTGAAATATGATAAATAATATTTCACCAATTTGGTTTAGCGGTGTACTTGCACAAGTACTCTCGCAATTATGCAGAGATGGTAGTACATTTCTCTCGTCTCTTGAGAAAAGACGAGAAATGGTTATGGAACGCTGATCGTCAGCGTTCGTTTAAATGTATCAAGCAAAGCTTGATGCAATCGCCCATCTTGGCGATTTCAAATCAAGACAGACCATTTCATGTGGTCTGTGACGCCTGCAATTTTGCTGCGCGTTAATGCAAGACGGCGCGGAGCGCGTCGTCTGTTACCAATCGCGTCAGCTGCAACCAGGTGAACGCAATTACCCAGTAAATGACAAGGAACTTCTTGCCGTGAACTATGCATTGGCTAAATTTAGTGTCTATCTCCGAGTAGATAGACCGTTCATCGTATATACGGACCATGCGTCATAACGCACGGCCGTAAATATCCCACACCTCTCGCAAAGAATGGCGAGGTGGCTATCCTTCTTCGTGGAGCATAACTTCTCCATCGAATATAAACCAGGACGACTTAATGTCGTCGCTGATGCGTTATCACGCCGATTCGATTTCGAGTCAGCAGTGCACTCCAACAGTGAAATTAAACCCACTGTTGCAACACTCACTACGAGTGTTCCGTAATCAACCTTAGTTGATGACATAAAGAAAGCCTACACAGAAGATAAGGACCATATATGTTTGATGGATCATTTAATGAATCCATCCGATAAATATTTTAAATATTTACCGGCTTTATATCGATCGTCATCCGATCGATACACAACACGCAACGGCTTATTGTATTACACAGCCGTTACCGGCGACAC
>NC_090617.1:1594845-1640434 GCF_004359215.1 Bremia lactucae
AGAGTTTCGGGACGACGCGTTTGCGTCATCCCAGGTACAGGGGTCTGTACCTGTTGTAATCTCAACAGTTCCGCCTGTTGAGAGCCTTGCTGATTCAGCAAGGCTACTTTTTCCTTCATCTCGTCAAGTTCATGTTGTATGAACTTGGCGACGGTTGAATGGAGGGCATCTCTGTCTAAGTTGGACAGTAATGCCAGGATTGCATCGTTTCCTACGGATGAACTCATTCGTTCAACCGCACTCCTTTCTATATCACTTAGAAAGGAGTAGCTTTCAGGGGAAACGTGATGCGTATTCCCACTACCATCTAACATGTCCATGTTAAATGTGGGAAATGTGGTCCTTGGACGGACTACAAAGTGCTACCAGGTGTAACGGGGCACTGCGACTTGTACTGTTTCAGTACAAGTCCACTTCACACTGCTTCAGATGTGAGTGGTGCCTCTCGTTAAGTAACGTACACTGTACGTGTAGAGGAAGACTTCTCTTAAGGCAAGTTAGCTTAAGAGGGTAAAATGAAAACTGTATTAATATAGTTAAGTGTCTTTGTTAATCTATCTTTGTAAATGTTGTCTTAACTATAAACTAATACTAAACATGTAAATGAATTCTTATCTATCTTATCTCGTAACTCTCTTTGATTACTTCTACAGCTGATTAGTCTGCGGAATAAATAGACATAATGGTCTATACCTATTTATGGATAAGAATTCAGGAAATTACTATTTAAAGTAATTTCCTCCAAATATTATCTACCTTTTGGATAATATTAATTAACAATCTTTTATTGTTAATTTCATGTAACGATACACCCCGTTACACGCTGCCCTGTGCTACCGCTAAGACTATCCTTTTAAATCCTTTTAAAAGTTTCATAGTGACGAATCTAATGACGTCAGCATGATCTATCCTATATGCATGATATGTGATCCTACAGTCGGGTACGTGCTCTGTCGTGCCGCAAGAACCCGCCAGCTTGACATCTCCCCAGACTTGGCTTCGCGTTGGCGGTCTCGGAAGTCCTGTAATAGTCGCTTCCAATGCGAAACGTGGCGGATGAATTTCTCGCGCTCACAAGTACTATCACACTCCGGGGGGGGGGGCGTGCCCTTTTACTGGCCATTATATTTGACGAATGCGCTAACAACGACTAGCAACCTATCCACAATGTGTAGTTTCACTCCGGTATCTGACTCTGTGATACTTTCGGAATTGGCTGTCCAGCGAACTCCGAGGCATTCGGCTTGTATGGAAAGAGTAGGTCGATGTTTAACAATAATTAATTTTTCGCCGTAGCTTCAAGTTGACTACATTCGGGTTGATAATTCTGATTATCTCAAACAGTCCAAGCTTTTTGGCTGTGAGCCTTGCTTTCTTTAAATCAATATGGGCGTTCACTGTATAAGTGATCCAGCAAAGCTAAGTCACCGAAATAAAAGGTGAGGTTTGTTTATTCCGAGTCGTAGTACTTCTTCTGCTTTACCAGAGCTTATTCTAGGTTTTCGCGCCCCTTACGTACTAGGTCTTGCCAAGCTTTGGCAAGCTTTGAGGCGAGCTATGAGATTGATTCTGAATCGAGACCATCGTGGTCTACGACATCAGATTGGATACCCTTTTCTTCCAAATCGATCTCAAACGGGTTGAGCTTAATAGACGCGTTCACCGACGTGGTGTGTGCGTACCCTACATGACCAAGCAGCTTGGCCCAATTTTCGCCAAAATGCGATATCAGACAGCGCAAAGCGTCTTCTAACACCATTTTTTGCGTTCTGTATGTCCATCTACCTGCGCCTTATGCGCAGTCGTCATGCTTAGTTTGACACCCATTGTGTTCATTAGAGATTCCAGAAGTTTGCCGTGAATTTCGGATCCCGGTCGCTGGTGATAGCCTTCGGCAAAACTTGAAGTCGGACTACGCCGTCGAAGGATTATTTTGCGTTGTCTTTCGAATCGGCAGTCTTATACGTCGGTGCATCGATGGGTTTCTTTGACAATTTGTCTTCGATGACGCAAATAGCATCATACCCTTCCGACACGGGTAGCCCATTATAAAGTTTACGGACACTACTTCCAGCATTCTTCTTTCTTCTAGTGGCTGTTTGACTTCCATCGAGCGCACGTTTCACATGTCTCCACGTGTCTCAAGTATCTTTGGAGCACCATTGCTTATACATAAAGTAAGTTCTGCAAAAACTCCTGGATGTGTAGCTGTGGCTGCATCGTAAAACTCGTATAGAATCTTCGTCTTTGATTCCGATATGTCTGGAATGCATATTTGCTGCATTGCATCATCTTGCTTTAAATATATGAGCCCTTCGTCGATTGCGAAGTGTTATTCGACATTTTTCTTTCTAGAAATTTTGAGAAACTTGACTTTGCGACATCCTTGCTGAATCGTTTTCCGCACTTCGTCGCTGAGATGGGCGCGCACAACATGAAACTTGGCGTTGTGAGTCTGCCCCTGAGCAAATTCTACTTGACGACACTCCCGTCGCTGGCCAGGCTTTCAGGTTTCATTCTGTGCAGGGTGATGTCCAACTCCATTTTAACCAAAAGTGATGAACTGCAAGCTTATTAGTATTGACCTCGTGTGCTGTAACGGCAGTACTGCTCATGACTTAAGTTCATTAAATGCAGGCCCGGTTGTTTCGGGGCAACCTTTGCTAGCACTTATAACACTACTAGTCAACCTAGTACTAATTACAGCACTAGTCAACCTAGCACTAATTACAGTACTAGTCAACCTACACTGATTACACCAAAGGTGGGGCACCTCAACTGCTTCATGTACACGACGTGTAGAGGCAATTTACAGGTAACTAAGTAGTACTAGCTACCAATGGTTAATTCTAAGGCCAAAAAATAGAGAAAAAGTAAACTGTATAAATTCATTAAGTTCCTACGTTACGATCTTCTATCTACTGACTTTATAATAATAATTGCAAACTATGTATGGCACCTACTTGCGCACCGCACAATCAATTTTTATACCAATTGGCGGAATTGATCTAAACTTAAATGAACCAATCAATAGAACGAATGCCTTATTGCGTGAATATTACCAAATTTGGTAATATTCGAACTTTTGAGTCAAAATTAATAAATATATTTATTTTCTCAGATGGAAAATAATATTTATTTAAGCTCTTAAAATAAATAATATTTATATAACGGGGCATCCCGTCACATCTCCCCCAACCATCAGTCACAATAGTGACTGATGTGGAGTGACAGACAAACACCCTTATGTCTTCCCCTATAAATGTGCAATTTTAGTGCATTAATGATTTTTGTTCAGAAATCAATATGTCGACTAATAGGTCTGTGCGCATAACCCGTGAAGTCGCAAATCTGGCAGCTGCAGGGATCAGTGCAGCTGTTGGTAATGCAAATATCTCAGTAGACGCTAAGGCGTCTACTGTGGGGAATAAGTCACTTCCTACTCCAGTTGGAAGTGACTAATATTTGTTATCTGCTACTGCCATTGCACGTGACGGTGAAAAGTCACCTGCTACATCAACTGTAGATGACTGGTCCAAGCCACCGTCCTCGTCCGACCTAGTGGCTACTGTAAAGGCTGCCGGATTAAAAGGGGCCGAGTCTGTCAAACCTTCGAGTTCTAACGTGACAACCAAAGAGGTGATGACGAGCTTGTTCGACTCGCCGACTTTTTGGTGGGGAGAAATCTGATGATAACTTCATGGGCGACGACCACTCTGGTGATAAAGTATTCGTCACCAGGAACGAAGTGATCGTGGAGGAAATAATGCTGCTCGTGGTGCTATTTTGCATCAGCAAGAAAGGAGTGAGTTTAAAGATCGCTCTGAGAGCCATGTTAGCGTTAACGTTAACACGAGCCAACGGGAGAGGGACCGCAATATTTTGTGGTTTGCTCCCGAAAAGAAGCCTTGGTAACCCTTAGAGGGCAACCAAACTCGTTAGTCATACCAGACCAACGATCGGTATCATATTTCGTTGCTCGACTCACCCAGGCTTCACAAGCCTAGTAAGGACGAAACGGAATTCTATATCGATGCCTTTCCGGCATCGGTGGTACATTTGTAAGCAAGCAAATGATGTCAATTCTTTGTTTTAAGCTTGAGAAGCATTTGTACAGAATGTGCAAAGCATAGGCCGTGGGGTCTGGCTTGACAAACTAGATGCTTTCCGTGAACTCTTCGAAAAAAATACCGTATTCGGTGCGCGCTACAAGCTGCACCGTTGGTCTAGAGAGGCAGGGTCACCTTGTCTCCCGTGGAGGACGCTCGTTCATGCTGCTTTAAGGGCGCATGTCATGCCCCTGATGAAGCATATTTCCTTAAGATCCTCATTACAGAATGATCATCTCTTGTGAGATGCGCGAAGATATTGAGGACCTCCAATCCTTTTACGAGCGCGAGAATTGCTCGTTCTCTAATGGACCCTCCGTCGAGCAGCATGGGTCTCGTCGTACTGTCGAACGAGACCTGGAATGTCAATCATCAGTTGGGAACGATGTTCCCAACTATCATGCGTAGGTGGATACCCTCGCCAACGAACGAGATAACTCGATTGAACCCCTTTCGCTCACGGTGGTTTGAGAAGATTTCAACACGAAAACGCTTTTTACCACTCGAATTTGTCAATGGATGTGGAGGAGGAGGGAAAGTTGGGTTCGTCTCGTTTGGTGAACCCGAATCGACATCGTGATTTGGATCATACCCTTCCCTATTTGAGGCAGGACATTGATCACGAGCGATCCAGTCGCCGCGAGTTAGCGATGAAGGCTGGTAATATTTCTCGTGACCAATTGAGAAGTTGTGCGAAAGTCGCGACTGATCAACTGGCAAACGAAAAGATACATCAGTCTTTTCAATACAAGCTGGTGACAGCTCATCAAAAGATCTCTTCCTTGAGGAAAGAGTGGATAGTCTGGTTCATTAGAAGCAAACTCTTCTCCAAGACTATCATTCTTTAGCTCGGGACCATCGCCTTAGACCGTTCCGGGGTGATTCGGAATAGGAAGAAGCCTCGTACTGCTGGTAGGGGGACACCCGAAATAAAACGTAGGATGCGTACGCATTGCCTTGGCGATGCAGTACACGACAGCCTATCTACTTGGGCAGTAATTTATTACTGCCCACAATTCGTCACTTCATGTTCTAGTAGTTAATTATAGACAGGATGACTAGGTCGTTAACATTAAATGAAAGAATGTTTGCTCTTCCATTTCTGTCAGAGTTCCGTTTGTGTCGGGCCACCACATCAGCGATGGATACTTGTACGTCCGGACCACTGTTTCTCTTTCCTTCAGTAAATCACCTGCCGACTCGGTTTTGTATTTGTCTTTAGTGCGACCGGTGCACACTGCGGAGATGTTATTCTCCTCATTTATGAGAGCACTATTTTTTGAATAATATTGTTTTCGATGATGTGTTTTTCAGCAGTTATCACAGTCAGCAATTGCATTATTGATATTACTAAGTTTGTCCACTTCAATGTTGATTAAATCAACATTGGTATCCTTCGCACTGCCCAATCCATCAACCCCTTAAGAGCCTTATCTTCTTCATAATTTCTTTTAACGTCTTCAAATAATGTTGACGACGGAAAACTTATTGTTGCAACAGTGGCCTTTTGCTCACTGTTGTTTTGCGAAGCCGGCTAAAATCAGGCCGGTGTGAAAGGACATTAGCGGCGACGTTAAGTCGTCCTGGTTTGTATTCCACGGAAAATTTATACTCCGCGAAAAAAAACAATCATCTCGCCATTCTTTGGGACCCCCCCCACCGTGCGTAAAGAAGCAGGGTCCGTATTAACAATGAACGGTCTATCTCCCAAAAAATAGACCCTAAGCTTAGCCAGTGCGTATTTCATGGCAAGAAGTTCCTTGTCATGCACTGAATAGTTGCGTTCAGTTGATTGAAGCTAACGCGATTGGTTACAGACGACGCGCTCTGCGCCATCTGTGTCATATTGCATTAACGCACAGCCAATTGCAAAATCGCTGGCGTCACAGATCACATGAAATGGTCTGTCTTGGTCCGCAATCGCCGAAATTGGCCATCGCATCAAGCTTTGCTTGATACCCTCAAAGGAATGCTGACAACTTGCGTTCTATAACCACTTAATATTTTTCTTTAACAAAGACAAAAGATGTTCTGTCATTTTGGCATTATTGCGGGATACTGGTGTAAGTGCGCCGCCAAGCCAATAAACTTTTGAAGCTCTTTTACATCGACTGACACAAGCCAATCGGTGAACGGCTTGATATTTTTCGGATCCGGGCGTACACCATTCTATCCACGATGCGCCCAAAGAAGTGGTATTCCGCTTGCAGCGAGCATGCACTTCTTGAGATTTGCATACAACTTACGTTTACGCATAAGTGTAGAAAAATTTCGGGTGTAAATCAACGTCCGACTTTCATGGCTCTGCTATGAGCGAAGACGTCATCAAAAGAGCTCGGTGCAAAATCCCGCACCGATCTCAACCGATTGGTAACACACCTGTTGAATGCCGCAGGGGCATACTAAGTCCTTGTGGCATAAATAGCCACTTCCATAGCATTCCGCTTGGGGTACTTACTGCTGTGAGCGGAAAAACCTGTTCACGCCTAAGGATCTGATTAAATCCATCCATCAGATCCATTGACGAAAAAATAGTACTCTTTGACATACCATCTATAATTACGTCTTTTCGTGGTATCGGCATTTGAGCCGGTACAGTTGCAGCGTTCAATTTATTACATGCAGAATCCGCAACCTTTCTTTTGCTTCACGCACACAAAAGGTCGGAGAGCTTTGTGAAGAGGTTGAATCCCTCTAATGGCCCTCTGCTAAGCGATCGCAAAGATTACTTCTTCACGAGGCAATGGTCACTGCTTCATGATATAGTATTTCGAACCTGGAATAGATCGATTTCATGTCGAGTTACATTACCCTTAGGCAACTCGTACGGTACGGATTCAGGAAATACATCCTTAAATTCGATCAAATCTTTATATAAAGGATTTGTATTCAAAGACCCCAGGATTAGGATGCAAAACGTTCCATCTGAGTCTTCTTATCGAGGGTACTTTCGTACATCGATGAGCTGCTGAGAACCCGTTCGTTTTCGGGGAAATATGATTGCCGACCGAATGTTGGCCACGTAGCTGTCATCTGTGACTAGTACGCAGATCTGCTTGAATTTGCCACTATGCAGATCACGCAAGAGCCGTTTCGGTTCAAGCATTGGCAATTGAGTTATCTTAGATATTATTTTTTGAGGCGCTATCGGATCAACTGTACAAGCGCCTACACCTGATTCATTCTTTACTGAGACATTTAATGTTTCAGTTTCCTCTTTGAAACTTATTTTCACAGGTATCTAGGAACTTTTGACGACCACAGGTTTTGGGGGACTTATTCCCGCAGAATCTTGAGGACTTATTCCCCAAGTTTTATTTGGGGAGTATTCTTCCCAAATGCCTCTAGCTGCACAGGCAGCGTCGAAGTTCGACCACTCGAATAAGTTGAGTAATACGAAACAAGGATGCTTGCTTGGAAGCAACATCAGAGAAAATTTTCAACGCCTGTCGTATCAGTACTAGCCAAAGGTGCCCCGTTACACCTGGTAGCACCTCGTAGTCCATCAACGGCCCACGCACGTTCCATCAAACAAGGACATGTTAAATAAAGAAGGAGGAAGTTTTCAATTTCCAATATTTCCATTATTGCGTAAATAAATACCAAATGTGGCAATATTGGAACTATTAAGTCAAAAAATTAATAAAGATCATAATTTTGTACTTTTTTCTTTTATTTCCTCTCATAGGAAATAATATTGATTATTCCTCTTACAGAAATAATATTTATGTATGGGACACCCCGTTACCAGCTTGCAATAACCTAATTAATATGGAGACGCTGAACTTAATTGCGGCTATATCCTACTAATCAGAATGATCTTGATTATCTAAGCTTCACACATCGCTAGGCAATCGTTCAAATATCATTGGCAAAAGGAAGTTCCCGATTATATTTCCCAAAATTAGAAATGTGCCATAACTATCAGAAAAAGCTTAAAATAAAAATATTTGAATTCGCAGCGAGTAATTGGCTACGTTCAAGCAATCACTTAGTGCGGGCCAATTCCTCTACAAACTCGCCTAGCTCCTCCTGCATACGCTTTCTACTAACACTATTGTCATTCTTCAGTTCGAGCCACTTGCTGAACGCTGGAGCCAACAAGGCACCTTCCTTTACTAAATGCTTTAAAAGTCTCTTCACTTCTTCTGCAGGCATTAAGTAACATTAATTCAGTTCAACATTGCATCACATCATATGTAAAAAGCACAATTTTTACCAGTGGCATTTCGAGTCTGCATCAGAGCCGAAACGAGTCGAACTTGGGTGTCTGTGTTACCGCAAAATCCCATCAATAGCATACATCGTTCAGCAGACGGCAGCTCTCCTTCCTTTGACAGATTCAAAATAAAAATGCATGCATGGGTAGCAAAAAATGGATCGTTGCGCATGTGATCAGGAATATTCAAAGTAATGAATGCGACAATTTCATCATATGAAGAGCCCTGACTGACACGCTCAACGAGGCCAAACGCGGTGTCTAATGCCAGTATGTCCGCAATTTCGTACATTTTGATCCACTCCTGCATGTGAATATACGACTGTTTAAATGATGGAAAGATACTGAGAAGCGTCAGATTCGTTTCACTCAATCCCTTCTTTGCTTTGACAGCATCGGCGGATTTCAAATTTTTCAAGATTTCTCCAATAACAGCAGCAAGGAAGCCGCCGTCAACCAGCTCTCGTAAAGCAATTATGTCTACCGCCTGCAGACAGCTACCGAGCATCCAATCCAGCGAGACGCCCGTAGTAGTCGATTCCATTATAAAATGCACAACAAAGTCCGACATGTATTCGTGGAGCTTTGGCACGTCACACCAAAGGTCGCTGCATAGCTCAATTGTCTTTTTAATGGCATACCGAATACTCACAAATGAAAGAGCATGTGTCCTTAGACTCAGCTGATACAATAATTCCATCATTTTCTTACGAATTTCCGCCTTGGCATCAATAGCATTTTTCAAAATTCCGAAAGCAAAAATGCGATTCACGTCCTCGTGCTGCTTATATTCCTTCTGAAGCTCAGCAAGGCATGCTTCGGCTTCTTTTAAGTCGGCAATCAATGCATACTCCTCGGCAATTGACTTTGCTTTCTTGCCGATATTCTCAAGAGTTTCGTCGTCAAGCGAGGGTATAGCAATAGCAACAGGTGTGAGCGATTGTGGCTTTTTGCTGGAAACCACAACAGGACTACGGCGACTAGCCGAAGAGCTAGCCGGTGCTCCAGGAGCGCCAGTGCGCGCTTGACGAGCGGCTACTCCAAACGCGGCGGGTCTGCCGGACGGTCCAGTCTTAACCGAATCATCACGCGCACCGAACCCACGTGGAAGTGCCATCTGTTTGTTGCTACCACGGCTGCTCATAGACTGCGACTGCTGGTATACTGGTACCATTGTCGAACGGCTGTTGCTGTAGCTATCGCGATACGAGTTAGTACGTCGGTCCGATCGAAGATGATCGCGTTCATCACGGTCACGACCACCTCCACTGGGTGCACTGCTCGGCGGAGCGCGAGCCTCTCGTTCGGCTTCCTTTCGAATCTCGTTCAATGTTTTTTGCTTTAACTCCTTACGTCGCGGCTCCCATCGATGCTGACGCAACTCGATGACATCCTTAATCATAAAAGTAATACGGGATGACAGACGCTTGTCTTTCACGAGCTTAGCTTCTAGATAGCGGAAGTAGGAAGGCATACAGCCTTGCGCCCCGTGCTTATCCAAATCTTTGCCCATAGTGGTAAGCAACTTAACCAAGGACTCGATGCTTTCTTCGTCAGGAGGGTTGTTCGGATGCAAGCAAGCCAGTAATCCTTCACTGTTAGGACGAACATCCATAAGCTTCATGATACACTCGTGCATAATGCGTTCTTGAAGCATTCCTTTCCGATATAATTCCCCAATGAAGCGAATGTTTCCCAGCATGCGCAGCTTCATAATCAGTCGCTTTTCCTCGTACTCAGCTTCCATCTGCGGTGTAATTTTACCTTCCTCCTTGTCCTTCGTGAATTTTTGTTCTAGCTCTTCGTAAATGTTATCGCGCTCAAACTCTTCTTGACAAGCGTTGAGTAATATACGCTTAAAAGAGCTTGTCTTAATAGCAACGCGACTGGCAACCTCGTGGCTTTCGTGCGGACCATTGAGCACCTGGTCGTCGCCCAAATCATCAAGATCTTGGCCAGACCAGTAATACCGAGGAGCTTTTGGGTCTTCAGCTACCCATATCTTGATAAATTTATGATCTCTCACTCGAACTTCACTCAGCTTAATGTTCGAAGGAGCAGGAATCGGCTCAAATTCTTCGCCACTGGCTGATTCTAGGGCACTAGTCCCATCATCAAATGGCCCAACCACCTCCGAGTCCGAATCGGACATAGCTGTCCAGTAAAACATCCCATCATCATCGTTCTGGACAATCTTTAAAAAAGACCAAACTTGCCAATTTGCTTCCAAGTGCACGCACAGGTCGGCGTACATATCACAGAAATTAGGCTCGCTGACTGCCTTGTCAAATATAATCTTAATGACAGTCTGCAACATCTCCAAACTTTCCATGTTAATACTTGTGAGTTGTCCAGCTAAACGGTCGAATTTCTCGCGAGTCATCTTGTTCATAATACCATTGACGTTCTTTTTCATCACATCCAAAATTGAGACATTCTTTGTAGGTATCCAGCGATTTGCTGAACGGCTCAAAGGCTGAACAGGGCCATCAAGAAGAGGCGGATCAGGAGGACCACCTCGACTGCCCCGACCACCTCGACCACCTCGATCTCCTCTTCCACCGCGCTTAGGGAGATCTTGAGACCGTGTCCACTGGGCCCCTCCGCGCGATCCACGTCCCGATCCACCAGGTTGCCTCTCGCCGCGTTCCCAACCAACGCCACTGCGTCCACCTCTGGACCCACCGCGAGAGATAGCAACTTCACTGGTAATATCCATCGACGGCCAGTCGGAATTTGAAGAGCTTGAAGCGTTTGGAATGTCTTTGTACATATCCCGAAAGCTACAAGTTCATAATACGTTTGTAAGTATCTACGATGACGAACTGTCGAACCAAAGACTACAATATTCGAGTAAAGATGTACCTTGTCAAAGCTTCAAGCGAATAGGTTGCCTTGCCAGTAATCTTGTCCTTTATCGTTGCAATACCCTTTGTCGTTGTGTCAACATCATTGGGTACCGGCATTTCCATTCTATCTTCGTGAACATATTGTACGACCGGCATGATTGGGTCCTTTTGAACAGAAGCCATTTTTTCTGGAGAAACGATAGTTGATTCCCTGGCAGGAATGTGCTTTACACTGGCAACATCTGTCTTTCCTATATCGAAAGATAGATCTTCAGAACCACATATAGATGTAGTTGTGGTAGTTGCAGTCGTCGAAATTTTTGTAGAAGACCCGCTATGCCTCACTATTAAGTTGCTCTCCGTCGATGTGGCTCCATCCTTATCATTCAGGTCACCGGACCTCTGCGCTAAACATGAGCCGTTTACTGCTTCAGGCTCCGCAACAACTGAAGGCACATTTTTTCCAGTAGCAGCCGTTCCAAGCGAATTTGATACAGAATTCTCGGTTTCGTGTAATTGCGACTCTGACTCCGTCTTTGGCGTGCGTAACATTGGCTCCTTGACAAGTGACAGCTCTTTTTTTTGTGGGGTGCTCTGAGCTGAAGTGCTTGTGCTGGACCCGGCAACCTTCCCATCATCTAATTTGATGCTATTATCTGTCGAACTTACCGAGGACGACTTGTTTCCAATCACGATGGGTTTGCCGGTTCGAGGATCAACAATTTCAAGTC
The DNA here is from genome assembly GCF_004359215.1 of Bremia lactucae. Lineage (NCBI taxonomy): Eukaryota > Oomycota > Peronosporomycetes > Peronosporales > Peronosporaceae > Bremia > Bremia lactucae. Next base: position 1,606,754 of record NC_090617.1, read on the forward strand.
TCTTACGCTCTCGCTTCGGCGGCGGTTGATGATTCGGCTGTACAGACATGGGCATCGGCATTGCCCCCATGCCCATACTCATATCATGCACTGGAGGCATTCCATACATATGCGGACCTCGAACGTATGGACCAGGGTCCATCATGTAATGCGGCGAAATTTGCATCTGTGGCCGATAATATCCTTGCGATGTTGAATTCATGTTCCCTCGAGGCATTACCTGTTGCTGGTGGTGCATGGCACCTCGTGGAATCCGTAGGCGGGGATGCTGGTGGTGGTGGCCCCCTGGAGGTCCTCGCATCTGTTGATACATGCCACCTCCTGGCTGGTGACCCATCGGCGGTGGTGGGCGATGGCTTATTGCACTATCGTAAGGTCTTGCCGTCTAGAATATAGAGGAGTATAAGTGAGGAAGCACAAAGATCGGGAATGCGGAAAGGGAAACGCACATGTTGCAGGTTAAAACCTCCACTCTGCTTAAAGACTGGGGCGTTAACGTCCATTCCGTCCGCTCCAGGTGACGTGATTTGAGAGTGTGTGTCATGCTGCTGCGCAGTCTTGGGTCTGTACTCTATAGTGTCATAAGACGCAGTCAGTTAAGCACAAAGTCGAGGATCATATGGCGCGAGTAGTGAAGCGGGTACCGAGGGGTTGCAGGTTGCCGCGAGGGTGCGGTACGCCATTACTGGAGCCGTAGCCGCCGCTGCCAGAATTGGAATTGAAATGCTGCGACTTCATGCTTTCATCAACTTCTCGTCAAAGTTCTCCCCTTGTCGCGGGTGAAGGGGGACTGAAAAATGGGAGCCAAGTGAGCCAGCAACGGGTTTGTGTAACGCTAGTGTGTCGTAAAAGGAATCTTTATTTTAGTTTACTATGACCCAGGTATATTACTGCCGATGAATGCCGCAGCAATTGCCGCATTTGTGCGTTCCTCTTCTTGCTGAAGTTGAAGCTTTAATAAGGATTTAGGTAAAGACGTTGATGCCGACAGCGCAGCATCAGATACAGGTCTCTCCTGCATCAAGAGCTGCGAGTAACAGCAGGAAACGTCAAAGTAACCACTCACCATCATTCCGAAATCGTTACCTCATCCTCAGTCACTACAACGGGGGCCAATTCGTCCCGTTCGAGCTCGGCATTCAAGTCCAACGTGAATCGATGGGAAAGAAGCTGCCTCAAATCGTAACCTTTTCGACGTAACTATTCAGATCATAACAATAAATATCGTAGTTTCCCATTGACGTATCTATGACCTTGTTGTACCTGAAGCGGAGCGTCGTCGTCTTCAATCAATTCCAGTAGAGATAGAAAGCATGGACTGAGGAAATTTCCACTAGTCGTATCGTCGTAGAAAAAGTCCTCTGGAATCTATCAATCAATCATGAGATGTTCTCAAAAGCTGCAAAATCGATTTGCTTGAATTACCTGTTTCAATTGCGTTATTAGCAGCTTTGTAAACGCCAGAAAGAGTGGCACATACTTTGAAAGAGCTCGCTCGCATGAGCACATAAGTGCGACGAGCTTAAATAATTCCATTAGTTTTATGCTAAGGTTACTTCTCATTATGTAATGCAAAATTGCTGCTTACCTGCTTCCATTGATTGAGTGCTGCTAACGATGAAAGCTGCAGGAAAATCAGAAACGATAATTGGAGCTCACCAATGAGTTCTTTCCAGTCACTACCAAACTCCGACTTAATTAGTTCTTCTAGCATCTCACTTCATTGACATCACCATTTCACTATTAGTCAAGACAGGCTCTAGAAGTAATGCATCAACGCACCTTTTATCGAAGTGATATGCTGTCCTCGCCTCTGCCGACAGATCTGTGCGTGCTCTAGGCAGCGTAGTAAAGCGTACTGTTCGAGGTAAGTCGGGAAAGTATGGAATTACGTCGTCTTGTGTCCTAGACGAGGTTCCTACATCCTCATCTGCACATCCTGGAAGAAGAATAGCGCCAAAATCCACGCCGCAACGCTGCAACAACATTGTGGTCATGTCAGTAGCAGCTCCAACAATCGACTTGTAACAACAGATCAACCTGCAACACCGAAGAAGATATGTAACACGAAAGTCGCTGCCACGTCTTCAAATGCTGCTTTGAGTACGGTCCGAGTCCCCCATCCAGCTGAAATGACAGCACCGCACCTGCGAGATGCCCTAATTAACAATGCAATAGTGATAAGATTTCCTTCATATGCGTACGCTCGAGATTCTCCACGTTGAGCCCTTGTTTTGGCGGTCCCAGCTCTTCTTTTTCCAAGCTCCACTCACGCACAATTACTTGTGAATGGCGCTTTACGTGCACGAAAAAGCCTTGACGGATGCCATGTTCTTGCTCACGTGAGCGAAAAAGCACAAAGTGAATTCCCAAAGGAATAAACTTGACGCCCTGAAACTTAGCACCCGTACGAAAAACCTCGTAGTCAACACCCAATTCCGTCTCCGGAGGGACGTTCAGACAAACAAGGAAGCCACCGATGCCACTAATACCGCTAATGCTTTCATTTACGCTGGCATCGGATTTTGTATCGTTGATAATTTGAGACGCGCACGGTGTCAGTTCGGCGCAATGACCTTTGCTGGTTCCAGCCATTGTTGCATGTAGGGGTACACTTTTAAGAAGGAAATAGGTTTTTGACGAGGGTTATATTAAAACAATACCAAGACACTACGTAAATTCTACATCGCAATCAAAACAAAGGCACTAAAGCAGTAAATAGCTACAATTGATGTCTTCAGATTCTCGGCTTGAGAGACGGCGGGGGTTGGAGATACTTCGTTGACTTTTGATCCATGAGAGAAGCGAGGCTTGATCTTTGGAGTCATCATATTAAATGAGCCATCGTTGCTACTGCTGCTTTGGCTACCAAAAGTTGAGGAAGAGGATGACATTGATGTGGAAGCTCCGCTCAGAGAAGTTCCACTAAGATCTGCCTCGCCACTGCAGCCCATAGCAGCAAGCTCTTCCTTTGAAAAGCTATTAAAAACACCTGGATGAGTCGGTTTAGCCCACGAGGCGGAATCATCGAAATTAGCTGAAGGCGTCCATGTGCAGCATGGATCACCCAACTCTTGTCCATTGGTTGCGCCATCGCCATCTGAGTCCGCTTGGCACAGCTCTGTTGTCCACTCATGGTCAGCAGCTTGAAATGCCTTTCCGAATGGATTTGTCATTCCTCCACCTGCAGAATTTTCGTGGCCTAGTGCAGCAATGCCGATTACCCCGTTGCCATTTGGAATTAAAGCAACATACGAAGGACGAGCGTTGGAGTGTATTAAAAACGATGATAAAATGCAATAGCACAATGGCAACTTCATAGTCTTCTGTTAGCGAGACTAAGTAGGAGGTTTGCTGGTAAACGAGTTGTGGCGAATGAAGCAGCGCAAAAGCCAAAAGTTTATCATCATGCCTTGCTGGCAAGTAACTATCAGCTATCAATCGGGTTTAAACAATTGTCTTATATAGATACGTCGCTTAAACTATTTGGTAATCGTGACGTCTGGCTGGCTGATTGATGGGTCGATTATTGTTTGGCGTTTCATGAATATGTATACGCTGGATGCTGGATGAAGAATGTGAAGGATGGTTCTCTCTTAACACGAATCCCGCCGGTGGTAATTTGGCCTTATTTCCTTTTCTTATACTTATAATAACATTTTTTCTGCGGTAGGCTGAAAGATTCAATCGCACGGTCTTTTAGTGAGAACCGAAGAAGATGTTGACACAATGCTATAAACGGGTCCTCCTACTTGCCAATTGCATTTCCTTTTACCGGATGCAACGATAGAGCTGGAGGTCTTATCAAATTATGACACTTTATGACAATACATGCTCAAGCCGAATTGCAGCTGATGCACGCATTTTTAACGGCCTTCATTGAGTCTTACATGTAGGAAACGCACGCTGACATGATAAAAGCATTGTCTTTGTGAAGTTTTAAACTAAAGACCGATATTAGCAAAGAGAGAGCGAATATTGTAAACAGACTCTAGGCGTCAATTCTTCAACACTATGCTTTCTTCCATTAGAGGAGTTCCAACTATAATTATTCAGATGTGTTCCAAGCTCACCAGTCACGAACAGTGCTGCAACCGCTGCAGGCCGAGCAACGTAATATCAATGACACTTTGGCTCAACAACTTCGAAAATTTGAAAAAAAAAGTGAATATGCAACGCTTCAGTAGCTTAAATTTGCCTCCTGCTTGACTCGGCTCAGCGAATTGCCGAGGCTCAAAAAGAAGTTCACGTGACTTTGAGAAGGTGGCACAGAAGCGATCACAAACACCGGCTTCTCTATCTGCCGAAGCATTTAGCGTTAATGCATGTATGAGCGCAATAAAGCTCAACGAGACAATCGTTGGAATATTAATTGCCCACTGTCGTAGCCACCCCAGTAAGGCTGACTTCATCAGTTAACGCATTGGCATGGCAATACATTCATTTACATTCTTTACATAGGATTTGTTTTGATTTTGGGCCTCCTTTTTATCCAATCAAATGGCATCCCATCAATTTTTGCAAACACACAGATGTCTGTTTTAGATAACATGCAGCCCATAATGACTCGATATGTACGCCTTCTTGGTGCCCGCGGCTTATCCAACCATGCCAAGTCTCACGTGCACATGCCGGAGACAGCGATGCTCAGTAACAACGTGGGTCATTTTCTCTAGTGTTGCGGTACTTTTATTCGTTAAAGTTGTTCATCGGATTAGGGTACGCACCGGTTTGAGCGCAAGGGCTGGGAATATTCAGCGTACATGGGAATGCTAGGCGGTCCCATCGTGCTGTATTTAGGGCTTAATAACGTGCCAGAAACAGATTCAGACGTCTTTGCCAGGTATGTTCCTGCTTCTCCGACAAGGCTGCTAATAATGCTAATCTGGTTCCCTGTCGAAGGGAGGAAGCTTTAAAAAAACGCACCGAGTAATCTCTCAAGAACTACCTTTGCCCATTTAATGCCTTGCAAACTCGATGAGAATATCACTAATCACACCATTCTTACAATTCACGCGCTTATGAGTGAGCAATCATAGGCTTTGGACATAAGTAAACGTTTTACTACTTTAAAAACTATTAATTCTTAAGCAATTTCAAAAGTGCCTTGATTTCCGCTGTAGTACCACCGCTCGAGGTGAGTATGTCCGTCTTGCCAACCTGCTGGCGAATGAGGCTGCAGAGCACATTGCCGACACCCAACTCCAAAAAATGAGTCACGCCATTATCCACGCAAAAATCGACGCTGTCACTCCAGCGAACGGCGTGCACAACCTGATCCTCTAAAACTCGTGCAATCTCTACTGGTGTTTTTTTCGACGCCTTCGCTTCAACATTCCATACCAACGGCACTTTTGGCTCGTGGAGCTTTTCGTCGTCGAGCAATTGTTGCAGGTGCTCGTGTAGCTCCAATTTTGCAGGTTCCATCAGTGCACAGTGAAACGGAGCACTTACGTTAAGAATTACCGCACGTCTCGCTACTCTAGTGGATTTCGCGCGAGCAATCGCAGCGTCGACAGCTCGTGCGTCACCACTTATGACAATCTGTTGGTTTGAGTTATAATTTGCGATTTGGCACACTTTCCCAGTGCTGGCTGACGCCTCATGACATAGTGACAAGGCGTCTTCAGCACGCACAGGCATGAGAGCTGCCATAGAACCTACTCCAGGAGCCACCGCTCGCTGCATAGCCAACCCACGAACGTGCACGAGACGAGCCGCGTCTGCAAACTTAATGGAATCAGCCGCCACTAGTGCCGTGTACTCGCCGAGTGAATGACCTAAAACAAACTGCACAGGTGGTAGCTCCATTTCGTGCTGCAAAACCTGCAGCACTGCAATTGACATGGAGAGAAGCGCTGGTTGGGCCACGTGGGTGGATGTGAGATCATCAGCCGGACCTTCAGTCATCCGACGTCTCAAATTAAGCCCTGTGGCCTCGCTGGCTTCCTCCAGCACATCACCAACAACGCGCGGCCAATCTGCCAGCAGATCTTTAACCATGCCCACGCGCTGACTGCCCTGGCCTGGAAAGACAAGCGCGAGACGACGCGACGCCATACTTACGAGTTTAGTTCTTCACTTATTGATTTGTAGCGCACGAAACAAGCACATCAAGTACAAGAGACATATATCTACTTTCTTATTAAGCTAAAGGGCACCAATAGTCCTCCTCTTCTTGCGGTTAAAATCAACATGACAGTCTTTATTTTTCATTTTACCGGCGGCCACCTCGGTTGTCATTTCGATCACGTCGCCGGCCTCCTGCATTGCCGCTGCGCTCGTCTTGGGCACCACGCCTGTCATTATAGCCATTATTGCGGCCACCACGGTCTTGTTGCCGTCCACGCCTACAAGTAACCAGTTATATGACCACACACGCTTTAATGTCGTCATACAAATTAAAAGTACGTACATATGATCGCGTTGCGGTTGATTTCCCTTATTGCCATCACCGCCCCCGCCTTTAATTCGGCGCTTCCTTTTGTCATCGTGCCCAAATTTCATGTCTGCATTTCGATTCCCACTGCTAGTGTCATAAGTGCCATCCCGATGTCGCTTCGCATCCGCGGCAGTATTGCCCGTGGAAATCTCGCTCTCACTAATAGGATCTCGATCACGCTTGCGCGCCGACGACACAAGCGACACGATCTTTCGTGCACCATTAAACGGCGTACCTGTGCCAGTCGGCAAGCCCGCCCCAAGCACAGACGTCGTCTTTGCAGACGGAAGAGGCGGCCGTGAACGATCTCGAGCTACAGCTCTCACGCGCTCTCCAGATTGCAGCAGCTCTTTCGCCTTGGCCTCCTTATCAGCTGTCAATTGACGACGCAATGCTGCTTCAGATTGTTCAGCTTGTCGAAATCGATTGTTACCAATGTCTGGGTTCTCGAGCTCCTGCTCTATTCGTTCTCCACGATTTGACTTTATAATCGCAATACTCGGCTCCACCTTGGGTGGCGTCTTTTTTGTGCATTCCTCAGCTCGTATCGGACTTCGACTTGGAAGCTCTAGTCTTCTAGATGACATGATTGCGCCAGTCTCCTCACGATTATCACGCGTTCGGCGGTCCGGACTGCGGCTACGACTGCTGCGTTGCAAGCTCGCACCACGTCCTCGACGATCTACATCACTTCTTTCGGCACGAGTCACCTGTTCTCGATCGCGCCCACCTTCAAATGATGCACGACGATTGTCGTTTGTGCTGTCACGGTCATTTGAACGCTCGCCTGATCGACTGCGATGAAAGGTTTGAGAGTGTTCATGCGTGACTCGCGATGCTGAGCGACCGCGGTCATGCGACTCATGAATGCGGCTATTTATCGAGCCACTACGGCCGCCAAGTGCAGGCGAAGTTCCACGGTGACCCCAACGTTCACGTCCTTCTTCACTATCATGATACTCTTCGGCTATATTCTTGCGGCTGTCGATTGTGTCTTTCCTTTCTGGACGACTGCGACGGTCATGTGCAGAATCTGCAGAACTACCTCGTCCGCTTCGGATATTCGGATTGCTCACACTACTTTGAATCTCTCGCTGCTTTGTCTCCGCCAAAGAATTGATTGAGCTGCTACTGTTTCCAGTGCTCTTTCCCGGTATGATCTCGCCACTTTCCAATTCTTGACTCTCGCCACGACTAAGCGTCAATTCAGAAGTGATATCGAGCTTTGTATCAGCTTTTCTGTCACTGTCAGCAACCTTCTTGTCTTGGTCCAATTGACTCGTCGCATCCTTTGGTTCGTTATTAAATGCAATAGGATTTAAAGAGGATGCGAGCATACCGCGAGTACGCAACAGCTTATCGTCAATTAGAGACGTCTTCCGCTTTGTCAAAAGAGCAAAGTATCGTTTTGCCATGATTTTCACATCTTCACGATCCTCGTTCGTCAGAGTTTCTACAATACCTAGAATAACATCAGCAGTTCCACGGCCAGTTGGAAATACATCAATGAGCTTTGTGAGCACCACAAGCGAATTACGAATCCTCATGTACTCTCCACTTGATAATGCCGTCGTATACACAAGCTCCAAGTTCAAGTGCCAGCGGGAGTAAGCCGCCTTGAATTGGCGATGGGCAAGACGCTTTTTTCCATCGTTTAAATCCAGACTCAAGCCAATTTTCCCGTGAATCGCTTCGTCATCGTATGTCGCCCCATTCTGGTACCAACGCAACACCATCCCCAGCGTTTCCTTCATGAAAATTCCAAAATTACTCGCTTCGCGCTCAGTAGCGCACAGTACGATCGCTGAAACTTTCATATTCACCTTGTGGATGTACTGCAATGTACTCATCTGTGGCGTGGCAAATGTGTGTAAACGTTCCATGAATTTGGCAGCAAAGAGCGCGTCTTCGGGAGACATGAGGGAGCGTGGAATCACACACTTCTGCAGCAGCTCATCAATTGCAGTTTGATTTTCATTTGGTTCATCTTGAAAAAACCTGCCTTTCATACTCTCTAGACGCTCGTAAACTCGTTTTCGATGAGCCACTTGATCCTTTTGTTCCGTCGTGAGAACATCAATCATCTGTGTTGTCTTTTCCTTGAGCTTCTTCCGTTCGCTTCCACTAAGTGTCGCATTTGCTCCTGAAGAAACGGAATTGCGCAAACGCAGAATCTCCGATTCATACTGCTGGAATGGAATATGAATATCGTAGAGCTTTAAGCCCCAGAACGTTGCGTAGACCTCAGGAGTTAGCCCTGTGAATGGGTCTTCGAACTTGCTCGTGGAACTACTTTCAGGCCGCAGCGCTTTTCGAATGTCGTTTAAAAAGTTCGTATTGTACATGTACCAGCAAATTTCTCCAGAAGATGCGTCAGTCGTCGTCGTTCCATTGCAAGCGGCTTCATCGCTGGCCGTGGTCGAAGCGCCGATTGCATGGATCCCCCGAGGAGCCGTTTGCAAGATTGGATCATCACTACGCATTGCCGGGCGACAAAGCGACATCGCCAGCTCCGGCTCGACATTATAGTCATGGACTAGAGCCGCCACTGACGGAAGCATTTTTCGATATACCAACGGGTGAACCACTCCACTTAGGAATTGCAGAAGCTGACTGAACGTGAGCTGGCACGTATCAAACACACGACCGAGTAATTTTAAATGAGGTAATCTCTTGTCTTCATGATACTCAATACGGCTGCGCATCTGACAAATAAGAATACACAAAGGCAGAGCTAAGTTACGCTTTATCAAAGCATCGCGCAGCCTTGGGATGGCACGGCGATTTTGAAACTTGGGATCCGCTGGCTCATACCATAAATTTGGACCCCCAGCTTGGGCTTCCAATTGACTCACTGAAATATCTTCTAAGCTCAGGCACGAGCCCATTTTTGTAAGCAACTCACTGAGCACAATAAGATCCACGGATGCCCAGTTTTGAAGCCGCTGGATGAGATATTGCAGTAGACCTGCTAGCTCTACATTCGGATACTTGCGATAAAAACTGCCTGAGAAATTCGCAAGCGACGTCAGCCATAGCGAGACATTCGTGCCATCGGATTTCATGGATTTCTGCGGTCTCGACAACTCACTTACAAGGACAAATGAAAGCACATCCATTCCCAGTGGCGTAACAAACTTAAAAGATTCCACCACGGGCTGAATTAAATTGTCGTATGACTGGATTTGGCGCAGCATTGTGCGAAATACAATTAATGGATTTGAGTGCGCTACGTGAGTCAGACTCCGAGCCGAGAGTTTTGCGCGGTCGGCTGTAAGCCGTCGCATGACACCGCGTGTACTCTGCACCACCTCGGCTTCTTTCAGACGCAGCTCAGGATACTTGTCGTACGCTTCAAACCACTGCAGATATATGCGATAGCGCTCTTCACATTGTAATCCTTTCAGTAGGTCCCAGACTAAAAACGCAGTGCTGGGATTGCATTCTTGTAACGACATCGCAGGGAGAAACGTAGTCGCTAGCAGTAACTTGATCTTGTCGAAGCATGCATTATCTTTCTCACTCTTTTCAGTCAATGAATTACATTTCTTGGTCTGATCATCAACCAGCTTGCTAGCAATTCGTAGCAGCTTGACGAAAAGGAATTGATCGCTGTAAAGTTGCGGGCCAATCATGTTCACGATCGGAAAGACCTTGGAAGCGCATTCGTCCAGTGTCGCGACGGGTTGAATATAGTGATTGCTTAAACTCGTGTGTGATACTGTTTTCGTTGCTAGATTTAAAGAAGTATCGCTCGCATCTGCAACAAGGTGCAGATTGCAATACGATAGCGAGGAATAAACGTCCTCAATCATCACATTTACAACTGTACACAGCTCCGCCCGTAACGGCGTAAATGTAAGCGGATTCACACCCCGCTTCTGAAACCATGAGGTCATATCAAAGGCCTGCTGAAGAGCGCCAATCTCCAAAAGACCGACAATTACACCATACACTTGATTATGCTCTTCATTGTTTTTCATTGGTACTTCATCCTCAGCGTCTTCCTTTTCGGCATATGTTTTGCCAGCAAGACTAACCTGGCCAAGTGATCCCGCTTTCTTCATTAATTCGTTCTCGTGTTCCACGGATGCCGTCAAAATGGCATCACGCGTTGGGGCCAAGTGTGGCAAGAGCGCATCCAAATCCAAAACTCCTTTGCTTAATAGTAAAGCAGCTAAACGGTAAAGAGATCGAGGAGTCGTAACTCCTTCTACAGCTGGTGGATCGCGCTTGTAAAACTGGAACTTAAAGCCAAGAATGTGTGGCAGACTTTCGCGTTTAAAGACATCAAGAAGCTGCAGAAAACAGTCATTCCTTGAATGCATCTCATAAGCATCCAATACCAAGTCAAGGACACGATTTGCGTCTAGATCAAAGAATCCAATGAGTGCAATTAAATCGGTTTTTGTCGCCTCAAGTTGACTCTCGGTCACGCCCGTGTGTAGTAGACACAGCACCTTGGAGAATCCCTCGGTCTCTTCGCGCAACAAATTGTACTTTGTCTGTGTGTAAAGCGTTTTGGTATTAATACGCACCAACTTTTTGGCTAAAAGCTGTGGCTCGGGTGTCAGATTAGCGTCATGTAGTAGGTCAAACTCAAGCAATCCCTTTAGACTTAGCACGGACAAAAGATTTTCTTCTGCGATAGCTTTGACCAGTGTACACAAATTGCGCCATTCTCTCGAAGTATGATGCTCATGGCCGCGTTCGAGAGTCTCCACTTCATTTCCGATAACCCACAGCAGATCCGTCAAGAGGTCACATGCCTTCTTGTGCTTTGTCTGCATAATATACAATTCAAGGCATAATATAGTTAACGACAAAATGAAAGTGCTAAAAGCGCAGACACGTACCAATTTGGCTTCCTTCAAGAGTCCTAGCACTTCGTGTTTCGTCAGTTTAGCGTGCAGCACGATCCACACGAGCTCATACAGCAAACGCGACAAGTCTAACGCATCAGTGGTGAGCCAATATGTCCAGCAAGATAGAAGAGTTTTTATTACATACGCACCAGATGTCTCATTCCGGGAGTAGTCGGCTAAGGCCGGCACCAAACGCGCCAAGCTACGAGGAACAGATCCATCACAATGCGTCATTTGTTGTATACTGCGGTGTAGTTGCAGGCTTCACGTACACTTCAGATCGACCTTTTTCCGTCCAGAGGCGCAGCATGCGCTCGCCTATGATCGCCAAGCCTTTGCGGCTGTGTTCCATCTACACAAGTTATTATAGCTCACCTTGGCACCAGTTCTTTTCATACTGAGACTTAAGGGGGACTTGCACATTGGTGTGAACCACAATGTTCACGAAAACCAGCATAAAAACAATGAATAAACTGCTTGCTCCACGCGCGAGGCGGTCAGTGACGGCGCTAGCGCTGCTATCAGCAGGTACCTACGCCGTTGATGAAGCAAATGCGTACGTGCACTCCTTCAAATTACGGCACGCTTAATTATCTTCTGACTCGAGCGCAACCTTAGAAATATACTGTCGCGATCGCTACGCGTGTTAGTCACAGGTGGGCAAGTGCTTTGGGATTACCAAATCCATTTCAAGGGCACTTCGAGAGACGATGCAAACTATCGCTTGAAGCTTCAGAGCCTTAATCAGCGTATTGCGCAGAGAATCTATCGCGTATGCTATGAGAATGGTGGCATATATACCAAAGTAGGGCAGCAGCTCGCTACCTTTAACCACGGTATTCCGAAGGAATACACAGAGACTTTAGCACGGCTGCAAGATCAGGCCAAGCCCATTCCATTTAAAAAAATTAAAATGTCACTTGAAGCAGAGCTGAAACAACCCTGGCGCGTTTTTTTTAAGGAATTCGATGAGAAGCCAATTGCGTCTGCGTCGTTGGCTCAGGTTCATCACGCTGTTGATCATCAAGGGCGCGAAGTTGCTGTTAAAATTCAGTATCCGCATCTAGAGCTTCAAATGAATACCGACACCAAAGTTATTAAGTGGGTCTTTCAAATGATAGAAAAAATCTTTCCCGATATTCAAATTCAATGGCTTTATCCAGAGATTCGAAGCGCTCTACAGTCAGAGGTACTTTTGTGAATTGTTCAATATTTTGATCAAAACATGAAAGATCTCTTTTTTAATCACATTTTTAGCTGGACTTTGAAAATGAAAAAAATAATAGCCGTCGGATCGCAGCGTTCTTTAAGCACGACAGCAATGTTCATATACCAAAAGTTTACGACTACTTAAGCACAAGGCGAATGATTTCGATGGAATTTATTACTGCTCCAAAGATTTCTCAGGTTAAAGCTATCAAAGCACTTGGACTCGACCCACCCGAGGTTGCACAAGTGTTGTGTGAAGTGTTCAGCAAAATGGTGTTTTGCTACGGATTTGTCCATTGCGACCCACACGCTGGGAATATTTTTGTGCGTCGAAATCCTGATTCTAGCATCAAGCGCCAAGCACAGCTCGTATTGCTGGACCATGGCCTTTACCGGGAGCTAGATAGTGAATTTCGCAAAACATATTGCGATTTATGGCGTGCAATGCTCATGCGAGATAACGTTTTGTTAGAAAATTGTGGCAGGAGACTCAATATTGGTGAAGTTGTTAGATATTTGCCATTGCTTTTTACATATCGGACCATTAATCACAAAGGGCGCCTGGATGCTTCCATGAGCGAGCAAGAGCGTCAAAAGCTGTCTGAAGATTTAAAGAATTTGCGCTTTTCCAACGTACGTTCGATGATGTGCCTTTCAATAAAGAGACTTGACTGACACCTTATGTAGGTCACCGAGTTTTTGGAGCAGCTTCCGAGAGATATGCTATTTGTTTTGCGGACAAACAATATGATTCGGGCCTTGAATAAAGATCTTGGAGGCACCAAAAGGTTCGCTATTCGCCAAAACTAGAAGATGATCGTTTGCTTACCTAATTTGTTGCAAGTACAGGGAAAGGTTTTCAATTATGGGAAACTCTGCGATTCGTGGAAATTCCGCGTTCTTCTCAGATTCATCTGAAAGAACTTGCTTTGGAGTACTGGTCTTAGTGGGCCTTTGGTGGCAGTATGCCAATCTCCATCTCCGACTTCGCTTGGCTGACTACTTGATGACTGCAATGCATTACATAAGGCGAGAGTCTGCGCCAAAGTTCAAGCGCACTGGCTAATATAACGCTTTTAGGTTGGGAAAGCTCGCTGCTCATTTAAAGGACGTAGACGAAAACATCCTTATGAAGCACTTAAATGTCTTCAAAATTTCGATGACTCGTCGACAAAATATATTGCGACGTGGTACACTTCGGTTCTTAAACCATCAATGTACATAATGGTAAAAAAAGTTGTATTTGAAATAGGCAAAAGCATTAAAATTTACTTTAGTATAGGTCGCCGAAACGTAATTAAAGAAATGATTTCACCTTTAACAGACATAAAATTTGGTTCTCCTTCTGAGGGTGTACTTCCCGACTTCACGAGTACTAAGCAGGTCTAAGGTGTAACGGGCTAGCTGCCGTTTGCTACACACCCGTTAAGTTCACTTACGGGGTGGTCAATTACTTCATGTAAAGTTATTTGACCTGCCACTCGGGTGAGGTTCACATAGTGACCCCCTTGACTATATGATGCAAAAAGGCGCATTCACATTGGAAAGGATGACGTCCAGCGTCATCTGCGAGATGAGGTATTCATATCAATACGCTCGCCACGTAGAGATGCACATCTACTGTAACGGTGCACCCTTTTGCTAGTAATGATAACAGTACTAGTCATCCTACACTGGTTACAGTAAAGGTTGAACGCCTCGACTACTTCACGTACATGACGTGCAGAAAGGTACTAAGTAGCTAAGAAGTCTTAGCTATTAAAGGTAAATTTTAAGGCTTTAATTCAGAGAAAAAGTAAGACTGTATCAATTTATTAAGTTCCTACGCAACGATCTTTTATCTACAACTGACTTTAATATATTAATAAATCATTATGCATCGCGCCTGCTTAAGTGACAGCTCGTCAAAAGATCTCATCCTTCAAGGATGTATTGGAACATCTGGTTTGTGAGAACCAGACCCTTTCCCAAGACTGCCATGCTTTATCTCGGGACAATCAGGCTTTGGCAGACGCCGTAGACCGATCCGAGGTAATTTGAGATCGGAAAAAGGCTCGTACTGATGGTACGGGCAGAGACGCCCGACATAACCGTAGGAGGCGTGCGCATCCCACGAGGCAGCTCAATTGTGTACGCATTGCTTGGCGATGTAGTACACGAAGCGGGCCGATATACCTGGGTAGTAATTTATTAATGCCCACATTCGTCACTGCATGTTTTGGTAGATTTACCTTAGACAGTAGGACTAGATCATTATTATTTAATGAAAGAATGTTTGCTCTATCATTTTTGTCAGAGTTCCATTTCTGCCGGTCCGCCGCATCAGCGATGGAATCCTATACGAAACGGACCACTACTTCTCTAGCAGTAGGATTTCTCCTTTTGGACTTCTCGGTTATGATTTTGTCTTTAGTGCGACCGATGTGCAGTGCGGAGATGTCATTTTCCTCATTAGTGAGAGCATTATTGGCTCACTAATATTATTGTTTTCGATGCTGAGTCTTCAGCATCGTTATCAAATTCGATAATAGCATCATCTTTATTACTAAATTTGTCCACTTTAATGTTGATTTAATCAACACTGGTATCCTTAGCATTGACCGTAGGGTCAATGCGCGATGAGGAAGAGCTAGATTGGTCTTTGCTCGAGTGAAGCCCTCTTCCCCTTGAACAAGAGTGGCATAATCCATCCACGAAAAACAGTGTAGGCTTTGCAGAAGCATGCACTAAGTTGTCGATGGCAAATTCTAGCATCGGTAAGAACTCGCTCCAAATTCAAATTCGTAAAAGAGTGGATGTATCCACGAAGTATCTCTTCGAGGATACGATTTGCACAATCTGTCTCCCATCTGTTTAAGAATGGTCACAATTTGACATTTTTAAATGTGTTCCAAGTGATTCAAACACAGATTACCAGAACTCCGCCGTGAATCTGGGGTCTCGATCTGAGACCAGTTTACGGGTTAACCCATAGAGTTCAAATATAGAGCACAGCCTTTGGCTGCAATCGACTCCGGGTCTGCAGCAAGATGGACCATCTTGCTAAAACAATTAATAAAACCATTATTCTCGTGATCGTCTTCGGGAAACCCGAAGACGAAGTTCATAGAAATGTACTGTCAACACTCTGCCGGGACAGGCATAGATTGTAACGTAGCACGGGAAGAAGCACTGGGCTTCACCCGTTAAAAAAATGGAAAGGACGTATCTACAACCTCATACTGGCGTGGCCAGTAGAAGCCGGGACTTATCGTAAGATAGGTCTTCTCACGACCACGATGACCACTTATTGGTGCATAGTGGCACTCATACATGATGCGTAAACGCTATTCATTATGGGTGGGGATGACCCCAGCGAAATGTGTCGCCACCAATAGCTGTGTAATACAGTAAACCATTGCGTGTTGTGTATCGATCCGTTGAGGGGACGATACAATTTCGAATATCCTTTTAAGGATTGTTGTGATGGCTTTTTAAGGTAATCTATCAATCAAAAGTTTTATCTTCTTAAAAGTTATTACAATGTCGTCAAGTAATGTTGACAACGGAACACTTATTGTATGCAACAGTGGCCTTATTCTCACTGTTATTTGTTGCAACAGTCCCTTTTGTTTTGCGCTACCAGCTCAAAATTAGGTCGGCGCGAAAGGGCATCAGCAACGCCATTAAGTCGTTCTAGTTTATATTTCACGGAGAAGTGTACTCCGCGAAGAAAGACAACCATCTATCCATTTTTGCGAGAAGTCTAGACTGTTTACGGCCGTGCGTAAAGAAGCAAGGTCCGTATAAGCAATGAACGGTCTATATTCCAGGAGATAGACCCTAAACTTAGCCAGTGCACGTTACATGGCAAGGAGTTCCTCGTCATGTACTAGATAATTGCGTTCAGCTGGTTGAAACTGACGCGATTGATAACAGACGACGCGCTCAGCACCGTCTGTGTCATATTGCTCTAACGCACAGCCGATTGCAAAATCGCAGGGGGCACAGGCCTCATGAATTGGTCTGTCTTGGTCCGCAATCGCCAGGAATGATGACTGCATCAAGCTTAGCTTCATATCGTCAAAGGAACACTGACAATCAGCGTTCCATGACCAATTTAATTTTTAACAAAGAAGAAAGATGAAGTGTCATTTCGGCATAACTGCGCGAGTACTTGTGTAAGTACGCCGCTAAGCCGAGGAATGCAAAACGCAAAAGAAGGGGGGCGGATTGTGAATGCGCTCAATACATTAAACGCTGCAACGGTACCGGCGTAAACGCCGATATCACAAATAGGCGTAATCATTGATGGTATGTCAAATAGTATTATCTTTTCGTCAATGGATGTGATGGATGGATTCTATTAGATCCTTATGCGCGTTCACATTAGTAAGTACCCCAAGCGGAATGCTATGGGGCTATGGGAGTGGCTAGTTTTGTCACTGGGGCTTTGTAATGCCTGCGATGTTTGACAGATGTGTAACCAATCTGTTGAGATCGATGCGGGATTTTGCACCGAGTCATTTTGATAAAGTCTTGGTTCATAGCAGAGCCATGGATGGATAGTCGGACGTTGAACTACATCTACCCAGTTCTAAAGGTTCTTACACTTCCAAGTTGTAAGCAAATTTCAAGAAGTGTATATTCGCTGCAAGCGACAGGCCAGTTCTTGGATGCAATATGGGTAAACACAGTGTACGCTTAGAACCGGGAAAGATCCAGGCGATCACCGACTGGCCTGTGCCAGTCGATGTAAAAGGACTTCGAAAGTAAGAAGGTTCAAGAGCTATGTACTCCCTCATATGGCTGGCTGCCAAGCGATCGGCAAAAACAATTGTCGATCGCTAATACTTGCTCACTAGGCAATGGCCAGTGCGTCATGACCCCCCCCCCCAGCATTTCGAGCCTGGGATAAGTTTGATTTCGTTTCGAGTGCCGTTAATCTTAGGCAACTCACAAGGTACGGATTCAGTGAATTCGATCAAATCCTTATATGAAGGGTTTGTCTTCAAAGACTCCAGGATTGGTACGTAAAACGTTCCAAACGAGTGTTCTCATTGAGGACACTTTCGTACATCGATGAGCGCCTGAGAATCAGTTCGTTTTCAAAAA
This sequence comes from Bremia lactucae, assembly GCF_004359215.1. Taxonomy (NCBI): domain Eukaryota; phylum Oomycota; class Peronosporomycetes; order Peronosporales; family Peronosporaceae; genus Bremia; species Bremia lactucae. The sequence goes on from NC_090617.1 coordinate 1,624,364, forward strand.
TACTCTCGCCGACAGAATACCGGCCACGTACTTGTCATCTATGACAAAATGTACGCAGATTTGCTTGACTTGCCACTACGCGGATCACGCAAGAACCGTTTCGGTTCTAGCGTTGGCAATTAAATTATCTGCGAAGTAAACTTCGGAGGCGCTATCAGATCAAGTGTACAAGCGCCTACCCTTAATCCGCTGTTTGGTAAGACATTAAATGTCTTAGTTTGCTCTTTAAAACAAATTCCCAAGGTACCAAGGACAATTTGACCATAAAGTTCTGGGGATTTATTTCCGCAGATCCTTGTAGATTTATTATCTCAAGTTTAATTTGGAGAGTATACTCCCCAACTGCCTCTAACTGTATGCGCAACCACAGCCATTCCTCTGCGATCGACTATCCAGTCGATCAAAGACTTTCGCACTGGCTTTTATAAACAGGCGTTGAAATTGTTTTTGGATGTTGCTTTTAAGCAAGCATCCTTTCTTTGTACCATTCGACTTATTCGAGTGGTCGAACTTCGACGCTGCCTGTAGCCGTCGGATCTAATTCCACAGTGTGATGTGTGTTCACACTGAGGTCTTGTGCAGTCGTGCAAACAACCGACCACAAGTGCGGCCGACGTGCTAGGACATCCACACGTTTGTTGACGCACCAAGACGTTTATCAGATGGCCATCTGATGAGCGAGAGGCAGGCATCACCACGGCTTGATGCTGCCAGTTTATGCATGGCTCGTACTTTCTAAGTCATGGTAATCCTAGGATGACATTAAATCTGTCATCCATATCTACTACGATGAAATTAACATCGTACTGGTTCCCTTTAACGTGTATTGGATACCAACTACGCGCTTCTTTACTGCTACCGATGCACCAGTAGCTAGGCGCGCTGTCATCCTCTTTAGAGGGACACCGCGCTCAATAAATTGGGTCTGAGATCTTCTAGCGACTAGCGTCGAATGAAATTGTTCGACGCCCCACAATCGACTACGGACTTTGGTGACAACTTATATGACACTTTTATTTTCAGGATGATATGTTAACCTCATCCCTTGGGGCAGTTACACACAATATTTGTATTTGAGGAGCAACTTCGTCGGAAGGCCTTCAAATTCTTTTGACGTTGCTGGATCCGTTGGGCGCTCCGCACCTACCGACGCCGACCGTTTTTTTTCGATCCGCTCTTGCCGCTGTGATTTCGCAACGGTGTCGGATCCGCATCCGCCGTTGTTCCTAGCGGGAAGTCGATCGTTTTTTTTGGTCAGTGTTTCTGCACTGGGGTGGAGAACTACACTCATAGCCGTATTGGCCCGTCTTTTTGATACATTTTTGTAATCTTTTGTAATTTGAAGAGTGAGGTTTCTTGCTCTCTAGGTTCCGGACCTCCGTTTTTTTGTCGCATTGGAGGACAATAAGCTCTAGAGTGGACGAAAGTCTGTTATAGACTGAAGTTCTACTGTTTCGCTATAGAGATCGTTTGGTCGAGTGACTCTAATTCAAGTTGGAACAGGTGAGTCTTAACGGGAATGTCTGCAAGACCTTTAAGTAACACAGTTACCTGTGCTTGTTCATCAATTGGATTACTCACAATACAACTGACCAGGTATCGTATACGCTGGGCATAAGCCTGAAGGTCAGGTGTGACAGGGTCACACAGCAACGAGCAGAGGAAGTTCTAAACTGTTTTATATTAAGATCTTTTAGCAGTCTAACTACAGAAATATATCAGGCTTTTAAATGCTACTAATTTAGTACTACTGAATATCAATACTCCGTACTTAAGGTGCCGACACGTATCATTCGTACCTAGTTGAGTCGTAACTGTAACCCAGCTATATTCCCTGATGTACTGACACACATCCCAACTATATGACATAGTCAAAATATCCTTATTGTGTCAGTACACCAGTCACATGTGACCCCCTTACACCCTCCCACACCCAAATAGGAAACACCGTTTGCTGGGAGGGGGAACCTGAAGGGAAGTGACACTTCGAGTCTGCCGCGCTGGCACCCACACACGCAGAATCACCGTAGCGACTACAATGACGACTTTCCCCAAGACGTCCCCAGGGCACTCGCAGACCACGACGCCATCAACTGATACAGTCACCACAACGACAGACGTCATGACACCCACCGGACCCGCCGAAGAGACATCACTTGAGCTGTCAAACACCATGCATGATGACCCACCGGATACTACGGCTCAAACACCAGGCGCAAGTCGTCCTTGAGGACATTATCTCTACGAGAAGCAGCTCACCAGGACGCAAACAACTCTGTTGCGAAAGATCGTGAGCGAACCACCTGCTCGGCAAGCTGCGTTGCAGAGCTTCACGCAACGCGTTGCTCAAACATCACTCGAATAAGAAGTTACGTGCTGAGTCAGCTCTGCGAACTGCCGCGCGACGCCGCAGGCGGCAAGAGACTGCACAAAACCTAAAGCGTGCTCGCGAGTCCAAAACACCACGGTCATCCCCGATGTTTATCGACATGCATCATGCCCCACTTGAGACGACCACTGCAGACACGCCTTCTCCAGAATCAAAACCACCTTTTGCGAGTAAACCACCTGACGACATATCCATTGGACCCACAAGTTCGAGCCATACCGGCAAACAAGCACCTCTACTCTGTCCGTCGGACCCACAAGGAGACCACAAGCGCCGTCGTGACACTTGCGTCCCACAAACGAGGGACCAGCTGCTTGCAGTGAACGTTTAGCCCGTGGCCGACTACGCGGAATACCTCCAACGATGCCGGGAGCGCGAGAGACCTGTGGAGCAGGTCGACGAATGCCCACTCGTCCTTGATGACGACGCTGACGTCGGCCGACAGGCTTACGAAAAATAATTTCGCCTGTGGCTCATTGCCATGGGATATTCGATCCCCGAATTCTTCAGTTCGCCGTATCGGCTCGAATGATTGGCGCTTCGACGTCTTCGATTTCACATGACCATGGCGGTTGCTGATCGGTGGTGGGATGTCTATCGTCGTATCGACCGCGATAGTTTCGCCCCGACGCTCATTCTCCAAGAGTCATCATCAAAATTCAGAAGAGGAAACCACTTCACAACTTCGACCCGAAGAGCCTTCTAGGCCCGGTTAGCGCGGACCGACTGAGTGGCAACGCCTGTAAGCGTTCACGAGATCCGCGCAGCCCCCCACGAGGCGGACCTCCGGTTACCACGTATTATGGGCCTTCGGGTAGCCACACAACTTTACCCAGCACTCCTGCCGTCCCGCCTTACAGCGATGGAAAGAGTTCTGGGTAAAGTTGTGTGGCTTCACATGGAAGCATCACTCCCCGTCGTGACCCAACAAGGGTTGAGGAGGACGAACCATGCCACCATAGTTCATCACGTTCGTCTGGCGAGTTACGACCCCTTCAGAACTCATTGGCTTTCTGCCAGGATCGCTTGACGGCATGTCAAGACGACCTATCTGCTTTGAGGGATCGTGTCCGTGTCCTCGAAGACCACAGTCATGCGGACGATCGTCGTGTGAAACAATGTTAGGATTCACAGAGCCGTCAACGGTATCGCTTGGAGCAGCTTGCGACTCTGCTCGACGACCGGATCGGGTATTTGACTGCGACGATGAGCAAGGACTTGAATGACCATCAGCGTTGGCTGGCTTCGTTGTTTGATCGGATGGAATTCTTTGAGCGCCGCCTTGCGAGCTCAACGCAGGCTCTTCCACCTCCCTCGCGCCAGTCTGCTTACCCCTTGGGTCATCTTTAGTACCCTTCGGGGCCACTTGCAATTCCGTCAGGGACGACCGGTCATCCACTAAGTGAGGAGTCTGCTGCGCCCTTGGCCAATGACCTTCATGAGATGATGGGACTTTGTGGCGTCTTTTTCAGAACGGTTCAAGGTAGGCCTTGAGCATCCCGACATAGAATGTCGGGTGCGTTGCCATAGCCGATGGTAAGTTCAAGGTGTAGGCATTGCCGTGCACACCAATGACTGTGAATGGTCCGACGAAACGCGGACGAAGCTTTGTACTCCCGACCGCTGATACCGCGTGCATAGGTAGGTCTTAGCATTAAGTAGCAACAAATCACCAATACTAAACACTTGCGTATTCCGACGACCATGACTGTCACTGTTTTCCTTTTGAAGGTCTTGAGCCATGGCGTCCCTGGCACGAAGCCCAATGGCTTCACTAGCTTCAATAAACGTCAAGAAGTTGCGTTTGACCGACGGTCGACACGCAAACACTACGAAGCTCATCCTCCAAAATACGATTGACCCGTTCGGTCTGACCGTCCGTCTACGGATGCTCCGCCGTCGACATATCCAGTTAAATTCCCATCAGCCAAAAAAGATGTTGCCAAAAGGCGGACACAAATCAAGGATTTCGATCACTCACGAAAGACTCCGGAAGTTCATTATGTCGAAACACATTGTCGATGAACAGCCGTGCCGCCTGCGGTGCCGTAATGCTTCGGCGAACCGCCACTAGTCGCACCATCTTGCTGAGGCGACATACAAATACCATAATGCCCATATGGCCATCCCGTTCCGCCGAAGGGTCGAAGATTAAGTCCATGCTCACTGAGCGCCAACAGTCCGCTGGGACAGGCAAAATTTGTAGCGGCGCTTCCAAAGATGGCAAAGGCTTCACTCGTTGACAAGTCTCGCACGTCTTGACATACGACCGGACCCACTTGTACATGTGGGGCCACCAGAAGTCACGTGCCACAGACGTGTACGTATTTTCACGTCCCAAATGTCCACTATTCGGCGTATCATGCACCTTATAGAGGATTCGGTGACGTAAGTTCTCGTCGTTAGGGACGACCACGCGCGTTTTATCCCCCGGATTCACATCGTACAATAGGAGTCCATTGGACAGACTATACCGATGGAGATGTGCCTGCTGGCGCTTCGTCAACTTGACGGCTTCCGAAGAGGCGATCAACAGCTCTACAAATTCCGCAAAGAATGACAACCATCGCGCCATGCGCTGTGACAAATGGGGCGACTGAGTCGCCGTCCTCAACGAGGCATGGTCTATATAGACGACAAAGGGTTTGCTGCCCCGCAGGTGAACCCGAAACTTGACAAGGGCGTTATTTTATTGCGAGAATTCATTTTCGTGCACCGGATAATTCTTCTCAGCGGCCTTAAGATGCGCGATTGAAACGAAATTACCTGTTCATCACCATTGGCATCCAGCAGCAACAGAGCACAGCCAATGGCAAAGCCTGATGCATCACACACCACACTAAGTGGTTGGGCCTCGCGAACTATTTGCATAAGTACAGCGATAATTACGCCAAGATGGTCATGCTATTATTTAACTTGCTGAAAAACGAGGTGGTCTGGTCGTGAACTGAGGAGGCTCAACAAGCTTTGAAGCGATAAGTTGAGCCTACAGTCGGCACCAATATTGGCGTTGCCAGACGAGGTCCATTTTTGACGATGAGCCTTGCTCTCCTCGTCTACAACACCTCCGGGTCCATGACCGAAGAGGTGTTCAAATCCACAGACGTCGCTTCGCGACGTATGAGAACCACATCTTCTAGCAAATCCTTCCTTGAGGTCCGCTAGGAATTTTCTTTGGGATATCTCCTCAAGCTCGTTCAATTCTTCGAGATTAGGAAACGGTTCCGCAACCCCGTCCATGTCATGTCATTCTGCGACTATGATCTCCAATTTAGGAGCTGAACCAGCCCCATCTTGTGCGTATCGCCGTGCTTTTACACCTTCCTGTGCGGGAACTGAGCCAGTCTCACCGCCTTGTACGCGCTGTCCAAACAACGGCAATTTCCTGCTACAAAGTGAACCCATCTTTGCCACATGCGCGTCGCCCAGCGACTGCGTCTTCTTGGGTAAAGCTTTAAGACCAAATTGCGTCCGCGCTTTATTGGACCATTTGATGTCGTACATAAAAAAAGGGCCTAGCTTATACGCTTTACCCTCCAGGCAAACTGCGTATACACCGAGTGTTCTACGTTCGCTTACTTAAGCCCTCCAGGGGCCTCTCTCAGGTGGATTTGAAGGCGCTCGCGCCGAGTAAGTCGGCTGCGCCGCAGATGGCCAAATCCTCACCAGGAGTTCCAGCTGGCCCTCCAAATGAGTGTAATAACGCTCCAGCGTCAACAGACGATCGTGTAACCCACCAAAGATACGCTCTGTTTGATTCTCACGGATCAAACAGAGCGTATCTTTGGTGGGTTACACGATCGTCTGTTGACTCGTGCCATAACACCAACAAAGACGCCGCCAATATCCCGGCCTCTTTCTGCGTTGCTTGACGAGCAGGGGAACCTCCGGTTGAAAGACTTCTGAAAGCGACGGCGTCATAACGGTCAACACCAGTATCTTGTGAAGTGATTGAGTGCCTCCGTTGGAAAACTCGTGGGAGTACTAGATTCCTCTTCGGCAAGATTGCCCGTACGCTGTTGACATTTCAACGGCGTACGGTGTCGCGCTTCGTCAACTTGCGTCAATTGACGCTTGCCACCAATAGAGATGGGAACGGATGGATCCTCAGCGTCGAAGCGGCTTGGAGCCAGGGTTGCGTGAGCACCCGAATCACTAGAGTGCTAGCTGGGCCGTATATCGTATTGCGGTCGATACGCCGCGCTTAATTGACTTTTGACTTTCACCTTTGCAAATTCGAAGTGAAATTTTGGCTCCAAACGACCGTCGACCACATCAACAGAGGTCTAAGAGATCATATATTCGTGAGGAGACTCCATTTTACAAACGATTCCTCTTTTTCGGATTAAGACTCGTTTTCAACAAAACGACCGGAATTTTCCACATCGAGGACACAGAGGCATTACGTGCTTGACTTCGACGACGCGCTGAGTACTGACGTGGCATTATTCACGGTGGTAAGGTATCGCGCATTAGAGCAGCACGCTCGGCGAGGTCCTCTGGCATAGTCGCCTGGGTATTCACTTTCAGCTTTTGCTTTCGCAAGGGCCATAGCCCGGCGTCGAGCTTGCTCCTCCCTTGGATTGTCTGTTATTGCTTTTTTTATCGAGCAGGTTCGTTATGATATTGGCCTCCAAGCTAGGCGTTCTGCTTAATCCTGCTATAGCATCCGCTATACCACATTCTGGAAACGGATTGGGACTCAATTAACGCTAGTGCGTGCTTCTTTAGGTTCCTTATCTTCCCCCTTAAACCGAGTGTGAGTTTCACAGTCCGCCATCCCTTCGTCATTCAAGAAGGAGGCAACGGTCGATGACCCTGGGTTGGGTGTCATAAGACAAAAGGAATGCAAACACAACCGTAAGGTTAGATGTTCGTTATTTAATCTCAAAGAGGAAATGTGAGCGAATGTCGACACTTGTGCCAGCAGTCTATTGGAGGAGGGTATAATGGGGTACGTTTGGTCGGTAGTCCGCTGATGTGGTACATTTCACACCATGGGTCAAATACCTTCTTTCTTTTTGAAATAGGAAGTAGCACTAAAATCCCATTGGTAATAGGAGTGGTCGCCACCAGATAGGTATCTGATGGCCAAAATCTATTTTAATTGTAATTAGGGTTAGGTTTACATTTTAAATTTAAAAGAAGTTTGGTTCCCCTTTTGATCTAGTGTCTCACTAAGGCTTGCGCTGCGGTAAGTGAGAGTAATAACACTCGCGGGCATTAGTTGCCAATTATTTCAACAAACCACTTAGTCCTTGAATGAGGATTCACTATGCTCTACGAGATTGTACGACTTACTTAGTTAAAAAAAGCTTACCTATAGAGCTTATTGGCTTTCTGAGTTTAAAGTCTTCCTCTAACTTTAGGAGCGAGGTAGCTTCGCCATATCTACCCTCTCACCAAGGCAATGGCAACGCAGTCGATACAATAACCTTCCTAAGTTCAGAGCAACATAATATAGGGCGGCATATTGCCATGCATTTTCTAATTGTGCGACGAAGCGCATGTGCAGTATTGCTCAGTCTGTATAGCTCCACAAAGAAAACGATTCGGAAAGGTCTCAACGCATTTGTGCCAGCCAAACGGTATTAGGCAAGCAAGCTCTGATCTATATCAGGGCGTGACGTTACAAAAATATATTCCTATAAAAGAAATAACAATAATGAATAAAGATGATTATCTTCATCTTTAATATTGCCAATGTTACCATACACGGTAAGATTGTAGTGGCAATGTAACAATTCTGCTCATTGAATGATATAAGTTTTTAAACCAACCTGCCAATCGCCACTAGTCACGCGATTGGTGGGGTTGATTTCAAAACTATATACTATTGACATTTAGTTGCTAAGAACGCTAAGCAAGTTAGAACCCTTCCTCTGCACGTCCTGTACGTGAAGTATTCGGCGGCATCTCTACCTTCCTGTTATCAGAGTATGTTAACTAGCACCGATGCAGTACTAGCGATAGGTGTCCCGTTACACCTGGTAGCACTTCGTAATCCGTTCAACGACCACGTACGTACCACCCAACATGAATATTCTGGATGAAGAAGAATGAAGCTTTCATGCTACGCGAAAGATTTTTATACTCAAATGAAAAGCGGTGGATTGAATGAGTTCGACTGTAGAAGGGCAAGCCGTCACGCAATGGTGTTTGCCCTACAAAAAATAATTATCATGAGGCTATCGCCGAGTTCAGTCAAATAAGCTCAACGCGGCCCGTAAAAAGGTGATTTTGTTTTATCAGCACGGATCTCAAAAGGCAGAATTTGTTGACACTGTTGACAAAGCTGCATTTGTGACGGGGCACCTTTCGCTAGTACTGCTTTAGTACCAGCCAACCTGCACTGATAACAATGAAGGTTAAATGCCTTCGAATACTTCACTTACACGACGTGCAGAGAAAGGTTTAAGTAGCTAATAAGTCTTAGATACTAAAGGTCCATACTAAGAAGGCTTTGTAGTGGGAAAAGTCGATTGGAATCCAGTATACGCTAGAAGGCACACATCACGATTGTGATTTCATCGAACTTTATTTGGATGACAAATTGACGCCATCTTTTGATTACCATACATCTAAAGTACGAGCCATGCAAGAATTATCAGCATCGATCCATTACGATGCCTGTCTGCTGTTCATCAGATGGCCATTTGCAATTTAGCTTTCCATATCAAAATATCGGTATCGAATGAGGAGATTAATTTCTTGTACCATGCCAGCCTCGTCCTTGGCACGGAAGAACGTCACACTGTTCTTCGTAAAGGCCACTGCAGTGTCCGGTCGAACGACCACCATCTTAGGTAATACACCGTCTTTGAAGGCCTGGCCAAATTTATCGACAGACATTTCGTCTAGCTTCAAAAGAGCATGTAGTTAGGGGAAACCTTAAGGCTAATATCACCCTCGACGTTGCCAGTCACACTATTAACAAGTGAATTTGGCTGTTCGCTTTTATCACCGTGTCACATGATAGGCGCGTCGCGCCCTACCGCATCCGACTTTATTCCTGGTTGTCGCGATGGGAAGAAAATACACTTCATAGAGGCTGGAACATTAATGGTCCTAAGTATTACAGGAATTAAACCTTAGCTTGCTCTTGACAAGAGCCGATGTTCAACCCAAATTCCGATGGGGAATTATTTAACTCAAACTCGTCATCCAGGAACAGTAAGTGTCACTTCACGCGCATCTGGGAAATTATACCCTTGATGACTCGGCCTAGGCCCACAATGCTTTTGGCATTCAGTGACTCGTTATCACAAAGAGTATCATCAACGAAGTCGATGCCGTTTCACAAACAAATAGTGAGCCAAGCTCATTCATAATGTTCTCAACACTGGTCAATTAACTCAGACACCCAATGTCAAACACACTGATTGATTCTGTCTGCGACTCACGCCAATAACGCTTTTGTTGTCTAGCGAATGTGGGTTGAAGACTTCTTAAAAGCATTCCTTGGAACATTGCGCGTGGCACCTAAGGTCTTAGAACTCCAACCAATCCATGGCTCATGGCGTCCAGGCCAAGCTATACCAAGGATGAGATCATGTTTCGGATCCAGGTCAAGGACAAGACAGGGTCCCATACTACCAAAGTCCTGAAATTTAATACCTAAGCTCAAAAGACCTTTAGGTATGGTGACACGACTCCCAGTCGCTAAGCGAATTGTGATCGAATCGCCTTCATGCGCTTTTAGCGCTTCAGCGTATCGCTGATTCTCTTCAAGAGAACGATGCAAGCATAATTGCAAGGCACTCTTGAGTCAATTAAAATTGACCATGGCTTATCAAAGCCCTTACCAGTCGCCTTCGCGACTAGTAATCCGGGCTTGTATCACGCCCCGTGCTATTAAGCACATAGCTCGTTTGGGCTAGGTTCTGTTGACCTTTACCTCCTCGAAGTTCCACAGAGTTTAGTTCTGCCCCCGTAGAGCGCCCGCCCCTACTGAGTATCTGCGTTTTCCCGCACCGTACCAGAATTCTGATATGAGGTGGGTTTATTCTCTTTCGAGTTTTGCATAGGCTGCCCAATGGACAGGCAAGGCTTAAGTTTTTCGTGCCCCCACACATATAACATCTACGAATATTCTTAAGTGGTTCCACAATTTAATTTCTTCTTTTTCCTCCTCAACGAGGCTTAGATTCATGGGTTCCGGTTTATTAGACGTACCCGATGTGCTCGACGAGCTTATACGGTAATTCGGCGTGCTAACATGAGAGGGCTTTAAATCGAAATTCGCGCTAACGCTATGGCAACTGCCTCTACAAAAGTAACGGGATGGGAACGGTACAATTCTGTCCGGGCAACGCCCTCATTGAGACTCCCACAAATACAATTACTAAAATCGCTTTATGCACTGGGTCTTGGTGTATAGCGGCGATAAGAATTATCATCTCTTTGACATAATCTCTAGTGTCTGCTTACACTGACGAGTCGCAAAGAGTTGTTATCGCGTACGAAAAGCCTAATCGGGCGGTGCAAACATGCCCGTCATTTGCTGCTTCAGCAAATCCCAAGTGGGGGAATCGTCTTTTATAATTGTGCTGCACGTGAGTGTCCGTTCCATGGCTCTACCACCAAGCTTTTTGTCGTTCTGTTAAGAACATGGTAGTCTCCATCTGCTTGACCAGAAAAGCAGTTTATCCATTTTTCCCCTCATATGTCTTGACATCGACAACAAGACTGCGAGCTTAGGCTCTAAATCAGGTATAGGAATGTATCGCGTCGGCACAGATGCCGCTAAGTGGTCCTGAACCTGTCCGATAAGGGAGAATTCGTATCGCATAAAGGCTTCAAGCCTTGCATGAAGAACCTCTGGTCCCTGGTAGATGATGAACTCAATGTGTTCTAGCCCAAATCAAGTTTTAAGCTTCACAAAAGCTCAGCGTATCGCCTGAAATTTCGGGAAAAAATGTCCATTTCAGCAGATGCTTAGATTAAAAAGACCTAGGCGTAGATTGACTACGAATGCTACCAGCTGTAACGGAGCTATCTCGCTCCTAAAGTAAGAGGAAGACTTTAAAACTTAGAAAGTCACTTAACTTTATAGAACTCAGAAGTTTGACAACTAAGTAAGTCTTACAAGCTTGTAGAGCTTACTTTATCCTCGTTTAAAGGACTCAGTGATTCGTAGAATCAAGTGGCAACTAATGCCCGCGAATGTGTACCTCAGGAAGGCTCATTACTCTCACTGATCACAGCGCAAGCGTTAGGAAGACACTAGATTAGTTTAACTTCTTTTAAATTTAAAATATAAACCTAATTCTCATCACACTTAAAATAGATTTCGGCACCAGACATCTATCTGGTGGCGACCCAATGGGATTTTGATGATCTTACCGATTTTGAATTAAAAGAGGGTATTTGACCCATAATGTGAAATGTACCACAGCGGTTTCCAACTGAAGTGTACTCCATCACGTGTTCCCACATGCAAAATCTTGACAACTGTAGGGAGAAAAAAGTAGCTCTATCATGCAATAATTTGCTAATCAAAATTGGTGCCGCCTAGAAGATTTGTGTTACTACGACTATCCTGAATATGTAGCCAGCTGTTTAAAGCAATAAATTTTTCGCCTTCTCGACTCATCTATAATTTGTGACAACTCGCACGCTAAGTGTGAGTATGTGGCAGATTGCCGTCTTGATTCGCTTTGAAGCGCTGCAGAATTTTCTATCAGTCGAAGAGCGCCATCTTGTGAAGTCAGCACTTTTGGAGGATCGTAAAAAATCAATTGATGCGAAGATCAATGCGGAAGTGGCCTGCAGCGGGATCGAAAGTGGTGGATCGGCACATTTAGAGCGGTACAAAAATATAATTTCTTAAATGTCTTAATTACTGTAACATTTGTTCAGGTGGACGAAATGGAAGCTAAAAGCTGATAAAATCGAACAACTCACGTCGGCGGTTAGCACGGAAGCAAATGTTGCACTGAAGGAGGTGGAGGCAAAAGTTCCTGACCTACGCTTCTTCGCTCGAGGAAAACGCGGTGTTTTGTATGGAGGTAAAATGCGCTCGACTCAAAGATCAGTAGTGGCCAAAGTGGCGGCAGACACTTCGTCGCAGAGATCAGTGACATTCGAAGCCTCTTGGCTTCAAAAAATGAATCGCATAGGAATTGGTGCGAGATTAATCGATGCAGGAAATGGATGGTTCTTATGTGAACGCCTCGAGGGCAAAAATATTGTGGAATTCATGGGAGAATGTGATCAAGTAACTACACCAGCGAATGCCATGTGGGTTTTGCGAGAAATATTGTGCCAGGTAGAGGAGGTTGTTGTTGAATTACTATGGTAGTCACTTACGGTAACGGTTGCCAGTGCTTTGCGATGGACCTCATGGGCATAAATAAGGAAGAAATGACACACCCTCACCGCCACATTATCATTCACCGCTCGACGCAGCAGCCAATGAAATGGCACTGCACATTTATCGATTTTGAAAAGTGTTTGCCCACTAGAAAACCCAAGAACGTCACGCAACTCTGTCAGGTAGCGTAGCAATTCGTTTGTTAGATTCTTTTTAAAATCAGCTGTCCAGTTTCTTAGCTCCCCGCGGATGATTTCACTACTGCTTAAAAAAGGCGTTCAAGTGAATTTATGTGAACTACGACAGCGTACCAAGCGCTACAAGCAGAATATTACCGCATCGACCTTTGGCGGACTTATGCATGTGTTTGGTTTGTAATGAACCTCTTTTCATCGCATTTAAAATGCGCTGCTGATCTAACAACTTCATGAGAACTCGGCATTTTAGCAGTCACTTATTAACTGAAGAAGTAAATAAGCCGGCAAGAAATCACTGTAAAATCATCATGTCCAGTGCCAATAGTATTTGATGATAGGCTTGCTCTTTTTGCTGTGCAGCTTTCTAAGGTTCTGTGGAGCTTGCAAGCAAGCCTGCCTTGCAATTTTGGCATTCGAATTTGTCTTTCAATTGCGCTTTGTCGGTCAAAAAAAGCTCTCGTTCTATAGTCATAGTGCATGCTCTGATCTAGACGAAAAGTAATGGAAAATTTCCATGAAAGCATAATCTTATTTTATAGTCTGTCTTTTAAATATCAGCAGCTAAAATAAATTTAATTTTTAGTCTTTAATATTTCTTTTTAATAGATGGCACATAATATTTGACTTTTCGCTCACCCAAGACTCCATCATGGTTTGAATGGCAGCGCTTGTATACCGTCGAACGCCAATTTCTCAGCGCCTGATAATATTTGCTGCAAGAGATTTAAAACTTCCATTCGGCAGTCGACGCTATCTCCCATGAGTGCAAACAGGATGTCTTGGTGTGTACATTTGCTCACTTCTCTGAACATCGCATTATGGCCTGCTTGTCTCTAAAGGTGCCATACAATACTCAGACAACTAAACGGATTTCTGCAGCCAAGCTCTCCGTACGTACCAAAGCAAGTGCAAATTTTCTTGACGATTTCATTGGAACGGCCTGCATAAGCTGATTATTTAAAAGCAAGCAAAACCACCAGGGCCTTAAATAAGCGTACCGTGTCATTTTTTCCATGCAGAATGTAAAATGGTGGGAGAACATTAACTACGACAGCCGTAAGACGTCATAACTTAGTACACACATTGTAACTGATAATATACGTACACGGATGTCTCGTCCCTGCGACGAGAGCTGTAGGGCTCACATTCTTGAAATTGTTGATACCCAGCATAGCGGGCTTCATCGGTGATATATTGTGCACTCCTACCACATAAGATGATAAGTTTCGCACCAAAGCAAGTACCAAACGATCATTATAACCATTAAAAGGACCCACACTGCGCTCACTCTCGAATACGTAATGATCCGATATATCGTAAGGTGCTGAAAGTCCAATGAACCCTTGCACGCAACGCGCAATTTCTTTCACTTTCGTACACTAGATCCACATAGGAAGATTAGTTGTTACACCTTTATAGCACCACATTCAGAATATACCGTTGGGTCGTTCGCGACAAGGCGAATCGCAGAGTTGACAAGTGCCAAGGCTCCTATGTGGCCGCCTGCAGAGTGCCCACAAAGAAAGAGCTTGTTACTATCTCCACCAAGAGAATCGCAATTCTGCGCGACCCAAAGCACCTGTGAAATCCACCAACCAAATTTAGCGCCTATAAACCACGTTCCTATTTGAAGCTGTTCGGCTCAGCAACAACGTTTAAAATACTCACGTACAGCGTTCTCGACGTCTTCGACCATGTCCACGATCGAGCCATTAGGATATGTCCTGTAAGCCATCACAGCTACTAAAATGCCCTGTAAAGCTAAATATTCGCCGACTAGTGCATACTGCCATTTATGACCAAAGGACCACGCTCCACCATGAATGAATACCAAGACAGGCTTGGCTGCTATCGTCTGCTTTCGTCCCTGCACGCCATAGATGTCGAGTACGTTGCGATCATAGGGCCCATACCGGCAGTTGACACTACAATTTCGAGGTCTGCACACCAGCGATCGACCGATTCTCGCCGCTAGACGATGCTTTTCAAAACACAAAAGGTACTCACAGCCGGCGACGAGTTGCCCGATGGACGTGTATTTGAGTGCCGCAAGGATATTTTTGGACCACGTGAGACGAGGCTCATTCCGTAGCAACAATGTACAATGCTGATGGAAAGTGCGCACAAAGTTACGAAAATACGCGAGGACCAGAATAGCGAACACCACGCGATGCGTTGTTGAGGACATACGGCATAGAAGGATATGTTGCTAGTGATAGAGAAGTTCGCAACACAATTGTTTGCAAAAAATGTTTATGGAACAGCTTACCCATTTATGGAAGTATGGTATTAAGACTGAAGAGAATTTGACGAGAAAAAAATAAAAGATTTAACGTTTTCCGTCTCAAACTTTAAGGAGACATCGGCGCGTACAATTTCAAGTGTACCGCCCGTAACGATGTCGAGCGCAAAACATTCATGACCTTAGATACCTTCGACATTTTAATAATTGATATGAAGCTATACTATGCGCCGTCTGTGTCATATTGAATTTGTGTAACGGGGTGTATCGTTACATGAAATTAACACTTAAAGGTTGTTAATTAATATATTATCTAAAAGGTAGATAATATTTGGAGAATATTACTTTATATAGTAATGTTCAGAAATCTTATCCATAAATAGGTATAGGCCATTATATCTATTTATCCCGCAGACTAATCAGCTGTAAACGTAAACAAAGAGAGAGAGACAGATAAGATTTCAATTGCATGTTTAGTATCAGTTTATAATAGTTAGCAGTAACAGATAGAAGGTAAAGAAACTAAATTATATTAATACAGTTTTCATTTAACCGGTCTAGAACCCATAAAGCTCCCTTACGTCGAAAGCGAGAGACCTCGCTTTTCGAGCAATAAACGATTGCAGAAATGCCATCGCTGCCAAAAATTAGGGCCTACGCTCATGAGTGTAGTGCCCCACGCCCAGTACCGAAAGGTACTGAACGCAATTTTGGACCGTATGCTAAAAAGGGCAACGGTCGAGGGTCCGACGTTGTTGCGAAATCGCAACAGCGAGGCGGACCCCCAAAAAACGGTCGGGGTCAGTTGGGGCGCAACGCCCTGCTGATCCAGCAACCTCAAGAGAATTTGCAAATTTCTTGACTAAAGTTGCTCCAGGCACACAATCATTATGTGTCTCTGCACCTGGTGATGAGGTATCCCTCATCA
>NC_090617.1:1643240-1660110 GCF_004359215.1 Bremia lactucae
GATCAAGACAGACCATTCCATGTGGTCTGTGACGCCAGCGATTTCGCAATCGGCTGTGCGTTAATGCAATACGATACAGATGGCGCGGAGCGCGTCGTCTGTTACCAATCGCGTCAGCTGCAACCAGCTGAACGCAATTACCCAGTGCATGACAAGGAACTCCTTGCCATGAAATATTCATTGGCTAAATTTAGGGTCTATCTCCTCGGAGATAGACCGTTCATCGTATATACGGACCATGCGTCATTACGCACGGCCGTAAATAGCCCACACTTCTCGCAATGAATAAAGAGATGGCTATCCTTCTTCGCGGAGCGTAATTTCTCCGTCGAATATAAACCAGGACGACTTAATGTCGCTGCTGATGCGTTATCACGCCGACGCAATTTCGAGTCAGCAGTGCAGTCCATAAGTGAAATTAATCCCACTGTTGTTCACTCACTACAAGTGTTCCGTCATCAACCTTAGTTGATGACATAAAGAAAGCCTAAAAAGAAGATAAAAACCTTCTATGTTTAATGAATCATCTAATGAATCCATCTAATAAATCTTAGAAAGATTTACCGGCTTTATATCGATCGTCATCCGATCGATACACAACAGGCAACGGCTTATTGTATTACAAAGCCGTTGCCGGCGACACTCCACGTGTCGTCGTCCCAACTCACAATGATTTGCGCTTGCGCATCATGTATGAGTGTCACGATGCGCCAACAAGTAGGCATCGTGGACGTGAAAAGACTTACCTCACAGTACGTCGCGACTTTTACTGGCCCCGCCAGTATCAGTTCGTGGGCAAGTACATTCGTGCTTGCGAGATATGTCAACGGGTGAAGCCTATTCCTTCATCCCGTGCACCTCTCCAACCTCTCCCACTTCCGGCAGAGTGTTGGCAGTCCGTATCTATGGACTTCGTATTCGGATTTCCCAAAGACTATCACAAAAACAATGGAATCCTTGTTTTTGTAGACAAATTCAGCAAGGTAGTATATCTTGCTGCAGTACCAGAGTCAATAACGGCTCCGGGCTGTGCCCGTGTCTTTATCTACACAGTATTTAAACTCCACGGCCTACCCCGTGAATTAGTATCTGATAGAGATCTACGGCGGAGTTTTGGCAATCCGTGTTCCTATCTCTCGGAACACGGCTGACTATGTCAACATCCGATCACCCAGAAACGGATTGTCAAACAGAACGCATAAATCGCGTCCTCGAAGGTATACTTCGAGGTTACGTCCAATCGTATCCGAATTGGAGCGAGTTCTTGCCGATGGTCGAATTCGCCATCAAAAATTCGGTGCATGCGTCTACAACGCATACACTGTTCTTCGTGAATGGCTTGCGCCATCCTCAAATACCCACCCAATTAGAGGGATCCTCTAGTTTAAGGGGGGTGGACTCACACGAGCAAAACCACTTCTGGCTCATGCTCATCACGCGTCGAAGTTAACAGCGACGCGAGTGATGTCGATGTCGAAGAAATCGACATCGAAGATGCGAAAGATCTCATGGCAGTGCCAACAAAGCGTACTGAAAATGTTAAAACAAATGAGTTAGCAGAAGAATTTCTGCTTACTCGAGAATCAATAATTCGTTTCGTTCAGGATTCCATTGCTAAGCAGTGGACCGTCAGACACGGAATGCAGACACACATGGAAGAGCAAATGTTCATTCATTTAAAATTAATGATCTAGTGCTACTCTCTACGGTAAGCCTACCTAAGCGTGTAATCACTGATGTGAGTAGCACGGAAAGGCCCAATTAACTTGGGTAGTAGTTTACTACCCAAGTTAATTGGGCCTTTCCGTGTACTGCATCGAAGAGGCAATGCGTACACAATAGAATTGCCACGTAGGATGCGAACGCATCCTACGTTTTACGTTGGTCGGCTCCGCCCGTACCATCAGTACGCGGTTTCTTCCGAGGACGGATCTGACCACCTTTTCAAGAACGCTAAAAGATATTTGTGATCGCGAACCAGATTCTCATGTTGAATTTGGAGTTTCTCATGCCGATTCCGAATATCCTCGAAACTGCGATGGGCTGATGACACCTCATCACGAAGAGCGTGATATTTCGGTTCGTACTCCAACATGGAGTACGCACTCTTTGAACGGTCTTCCAAACCACTTGATTTGGTGAGTCGGCACCGTCTGCTTCAACGAGCGACGCTTGCCGCGCTCGTGGTCAAGTCCCTTCTCCAAAATATGGAGGATTCGATCGATTTTGTTGATCTTCGACTCTAGAACTGACACACGGTTCGGATCTGATTTTCCCTCCTCCACCACAACGATTGGTGGATTCCCACGGTGGTCAACGTTTCCTTGTGGAACGTATTCAGAACCACCGTGATGTGAAGGGGCAGCGAACGAGTTATCTTGTTCGCTGGCGCGGTTATACACCTTCACATGACAGCTGGGAGCCTTGTTCACAGCTGGTTGCTGACGTTGAGGACCTCGTCCGTCAGTATGACGAGACCCATCCGATTATTTAGAAATCCATCGGAAAACACGCGCCCCTGGCGTTTGTAAATCGATTGCAGAACGTCAATCGCATCCCGCATCTCAATAGAGATGCGAGCCCTTCCCCAGGGCGAAGAAAGGGAATAGACATCCCCTTTTACTCTCTTCGTGTTGTCAACACAACACAAATAGGGATCACCCCACGTGAGGCACGGAAGCTCAGCCTCCCATGACAACCGATGCAATTTATACTTTGCATCGGCTGGAGTTCGTTTCTCAAAAATTTAACGCGATTTGCGTTGAGTGCTCCAGGCTTGCTTAAGCGAGTTTACCTCGCTTATTGTTGCCACTAAACCATCGATGCTTAAGAAAAGCATCGAGATAAAAATCTTCCTCAGCGCGAAGGTTCTTCGCGCTAAGATCAAGGCCATGTAGCTTTGTCGCAATAAATAGGGTCATTTATTGTGAGGAGTAGTCTCTCCCGACAAGCTATTGATAAGCCGTTCTGGCAAAAGCCACGGCTTCTTTTCAGGGGCGAGATGAGACATTTTACTGTCTTCACTTCCCTGAGTGGTACCCGCTGAAGCAGGGGTACCATAAGAACTTTTATTACGATGGCTTACGCCATCGTCATCACCTTGCACAGAAACAGATGCAGGTGACCGTACGAAAGATGGAATAAGCGATGAGGAATCATTCTCATTGTCGGAACTAAACAGACTTTTAACTCGTCTATCAGAATGAACCCTCTCTTTCGAAGGCTCATAGCCAGCCCCTAACGTCTGTCAGGCGACTGTTCTACTCTCCCCGAGTCGGCCACTTCGTCCGACTCGCATTCGTAGTCGACCTCCGAAGAGGGGTCGAATTCACGTGGTAAACTATCACGTGCACCCGCAACATCTAGTGTTGCGCGAGAAGAAGATACTACGGCAGACGGAACGTCTGCCGCAAGAGACATAAGTGCGTCACCCGCGGCTGCATGAACCGTAGCCGAAGGCTCCACACTACCAGCACCCCACATGGATTTATTCTTCATGCGATGGAATTTAAAATGATGGTTCTGTGACCAATCAACATCATTTTTTAAATTAAGTGGTGACATAGTGACCACTCCATCCCATGACAGTCCGAGTGATTGTCGTTTAAGGGAGGGATGATGTAACGGGGTGTATCGTTACATGAAATTAACACTTAAAGATTGTTAATTAATATATTATCTAAAAGGTAAATCATATTTGGAGAATATTACTTTACATAGTAATGTTCAGAAATCTTATCCATAAATAGGTATAGGCCATTATATCTATTTATGCCGCATACTAATCAGCTGTAACCTAAACAAAGAGAGAGAGACAGATAAGATTTCAATTGCATGTTTAGTATTAGTTTATAATTAAGTTAGCATTAACAGATAGAAAGATAAGAAACTTAATTATATTTATACAGTTTTCATTTAACCCTCTTTAAGGTAGTGTCTTAAAGAGAAGTCTTCCTCTGCACCACTAGTGTGCGTGAAGTGACGTAAGGCACCACTCGCAACTGAAGCAGTGCGAAGTGGCCTTGTACTGAAGCAGTACAAGTCTTAAAAGTCGTAGCGCCCCGTTACAATTTGCGCACTTGTAAAGTAGTGTAGCGGGCACGTATTAATGCGGCCACGCTCTACTTAAGCACACACCTTAGCACAGCGAGGAAGCGGTTTGACCGTCTTCTCTCACGCGCAGTGAAGTAGTTGGTGGGCGCCTAAGCGACCTCACCTAACGAACTAAGTACCTTATTACAAGTGACATCACGGGAGCGGTAATCCGGCTCCACGTGTGTAGCGGGGCTACCTCGCTCCTAAAGTCTGAGGAAGACTTTCAGACTCAGAGAGTCACTTAGTTCTATTGAAACTAATGGGTTTAACAACTCAGGGAGCCGTACAAGCTATTAAAGCTTAGGGAATCCGAGTTAAAGGGATTCAGGGGTTTGTAGAACCAAGAGGCAACTAGTGTCGACTTCACTTGTCGCACCCTTTCACAGGACCAATCGCAAGCCTGCGCCGTCTGCTCCAACGAGCGACGCTTCCCGCGCTCGTGTTCAAATCCTGGTGCTATTTACAATCCTGAGCGCATGTTAAGCCGCCACATTCAAAACGACTGGGTTGTAACACCGACTGAGCACGTTCACGTGCCCAAGAGGATATACCTTAGAAAGGCTTATATCTCTTACGGATCAATGCGCAAGCTTTAGAAAGGCACTTAACGCTTTAAGATGAAAAGGTTAACTGCACTGTTTTATTTAAATCTAAAAACCTTACCCTAGCTAAATTAAAATAGATTTTGGCCTGCAGATCTATATCTGGAGGCGACCACATTTGTCACCCATAATAAATGGGATTTAAGTAACTAACTATTTTAAAATTAGATAAAAGGGTAATTTACCCATAAAGTCAATGTACCACAACAATGGTTCTCCAACCGATGTGTGCCCCATTACACCCTCCTCCATCAGACTGTTGACATCGAGTGACAGCATTCGCTTCATTTCCTCTTTGAGGTTGGAACCTAAATAGCTAACCGTTCGGTTGTGATTTCTTTCCTTTGTCGAATGACAATCAAGCGTGAGTCACAGACTCTTAGCACCTTCCTCGAAGATGAGGGAATGGTGGACTTTAAAAGTCACTCTCCATCAGAGGAGGAGGAGAAAGAGCGTCGCTCTCTCACGCCTTCTCCTCCGGATGAACGTTAGCGGGCCCCGAATCCGTTCCCAGAACGCGGTGCCGCTGATGTCTTAACTGCATTGAGCAGGACGCGGGACCCTGAGCCCAATATCATTACGAATCCGCTTGATGAAGAGCAAGAGCAGAAAATCCTCATAGAGGAAAGAGCTCGTCGTCATGCTGCCGAGATTGCGAAAGCAAAAGCTCGTAGTGAATATAGATTCACTCCGCTTAGTGCGGACGAGTGTCTCAAAGAGATAGCGGGTCACAGATTGGGCACCTGCATCTCCGGTGACCCGGCGAGGACGCCAGAGAAGGTCGCTGCCCGCGACGCTTTTCATGAGCAATACCTTACGCCAAAGGTAATGACGCGAAGCCAGTATCTGACGCGTTTACGTGATCAAGCCCGTGGGGCTTCGGTGACCACCATGAGGGAAATTCCGATCGTTTTGTTTCCAAACGAAACAAGGAGTGAAAACGAAGTCTCATTTGAGAACTGGGTCCACCGGGCCCGCCGACTTCGTAATAATTACTATATCAGAGAGTCTGCGGATAGAGGCGATGTTCGTTTGGAACGGAAGCTTCGCTTCGACTTTGCAAAGCTTAAGGCCAAAGGCCAGTTACGTTCGGCATTTATGCCACGAAACGATGAAAGGCCTAGTCGATATTCAGTTTTTCAGTTGACCGTACAACCATATATCGAAGCCGCACTGAGGCTTTAGATCTACCTAATCCCACGTTTAGTGGTGGGAAGCGTCGTTTGACGCGAGTTGACCCTGAGCTTTGCTCAAAAACGTCAACGGCGTACGGGCAATCTTGCCGAAGAGGTACCTCGAACTCCCAAGAGTTTTCAGAAGAGGGATACCCTAGCCACTTCACCAGATACTGGTATTATCCCTTACGATGACGTCGCTTTGAAAGTTTCTCCACATAAAACTGAAGGTTCTCCCCGCGCATCAAGCAGCGCGGGAGGGGGCCGAAAATTTGGCGGAAGCATTTGATGCTCTACGGCACGAGGTGCAACTTCTTCGTGGGGTCCTTGCTCGGGTTAAGAGCTCTTTTGAGGCGGTTTGGGACCGTCTTTCAACGCTGGAGCGTCAGCAGCATCGTTTAGAGGTCCAGCTGGATATCCTGGTGACGATGCAGCAATCTGCGGCACGACCGCCTGTCGACCCAACCACTTACGCAAATCCTTCTGGTTTTTCGGAACCGGCCAATACACTATGGCTTTTACCTTAGCGGGATCCGCTCTAAGGTCTCGCTTTCCAATAAAGCATCCTAAAGAATAAATTTCGTCTGCGCCAAATGCATTTAGATGTATTGGCATACACAGAAGAAAGCTGCACTGTCATTTTGGCATAATTGTGGGAGTACATGTGTAAGTACGCCGCTAAGCCGAGAAACTTCGAAGTCCTTTTACGGCCGGCACAGGCTAGTCGATGATCACCTTGATCTTTCCCGGATCAGGGCGTACACCATGTTTACCCAGGATGCACCCAAGAAGTGGTATTTCGCTTGCAACTAATATACACTTCTTGAGATTTGCATACAACTTGTGCTTACGCATAAGCGTAAAAACCTTACGGACGTGAGTACGATGTACATCAACGTCCGAATTTTCCGTTCATGGCTCTGCTATGAACGAATAAGTCATCAAAATTACTCGGGGCAAAATCCCGCACCGATCTCAACCGATTGTTTACACATCTGTTGAATGTCGCAGGGGCATTACTAAATAGTCCCTGTGGCATAAGTAGCCACTCCCATAGCATTCCACTTGGGGTGCATTCTGCTGTGAGCGGGATATCCTGTTCACGCATAAGGATCTGATAGAATTAATCCATTAGATCCATTGACGAAAATATAGCATTTTTTGACATACCATCAGTAATTACGTCTTTTTGTGGTATCGGCGTTTGAGCCAGTACAGTTGCAGCGTTCATTTTTTTGAATGCATGCACTATCCGCCATCCCCTGTTGCTTTACGCACATAGAAGGTCGGAGAGCTATAGTAGGGAAGTTGGTTCCTTCACATAGCCAGCTGCTAAGCGATCGGCAAAGAATTTGTCGATCGCTAATATTTGTGCGCAGGCAATGGCAACTGCTTTTAGACACAGTATTTTAAACCGGGATTAGGTCGATTTTGTGTCGAGTGCCTTTGCCCTTAGGCAACTCGCACGGTACTAATTCACGGAAAACATTCTTTAATTCGATCAAATCTTTATATAAAGAACTTGTTTTTGAAGACTGCCAAGATTGGGAGGGAAAACGTTCCATCCGAGTCTTCTTATCGAGGACACTTTCGTCAATCGATGAGCTGCTGAGAACTGTTCGCTCTCAGGAAATACTATTGCCGACCGAATATCTGCCACGTAGTTGCCGTTTGTGACAAGTACGCAGATCTGCTTGACTTTACCACTACGCAGATCACGCAAGAATCGTTTCAGTTCAAGCGTTGTGGATTGAGTGATCTCTGCTGTCTTAGCAGTTCTTATTGTTGAGCACCCTGTTCTCTCAACATCTCTGTGTGATGAGAGCATTGCTGGTGAAGCAAGGCTACTTTCTCTTGGGCCCCGTCGAGTTCATCTTGTATGAACTCGGCTATAGCCACGTGTTGCTCATCTCTTTGTAAAGCGAAAAATTTGCGCTAACGGCTGGCCCGCCTACGACGAAACTCATCCGTCTGATCACTCTCCATTCAAGGTCACTCAAATGAGCGAACCTCTCACACGTTGCGTGACAGCTTCTTGAGAGGCTTGAAAGCTCCCTTCTTCTTCATCCAATATGTCCGTGTTGGATGGAACGTGCGTGGGCCGTTGAACGGACTACGAAGCGCTACCAGGTGTACGGGACACCCTTTGCTAGTACTGTTAACCGTACTCGACAACCCACACTGATAAGCTGGGGTGGCTCAGTTACTTCACGTACACGACGTGCAGAGGGAGATTACAGGTAGCTAAGTAGTCTTAGCTACCAAAATTAGATTTAAGGCTTTTAGAATAGAGAAAAAAAAGTAAAACAGTATTGATAATTTAATCTCCTACGTAACGATCTTCTATCTCCTACTGACCTAATTATGTTAATAACAAACTATGTATGGCGCCTGCTTGCGCACCGCACAATCGTGTCTTGTGACGATTGCCGGAGTTGATTTAAACTTAAATTAACCAATCAATAAAACTATTGTCTTCTTGCACGAATAATACCAAATTTGGTAATGTTGGAACTTTTAAGTTGAATAAATAATAGAGATAAAAATTTGTACTTTTTTGCCTATTTCCTTTCATAGAAAATAATATTAAATATTACTTTTAAGAAAACTATACTTATGTAACGGACACCCCTTACATTGCAGGATCTGTAGGGTGCTCCGCACGTAATGGCCCCGACCATTTTACGACGATTCGTCTCGCAGTTGTGATTTCGCAACAGCTTCGGATTCGCGTCCTCCGCTGTTCCTAGCGGGAGGTCGATCGTTTCGCTCAATGTTTCTAAGCACTGGGTGGGGCACTACACTCATAGACAAAGTGGCCCGTCTTTTGTCAACGATTGCATTTTTGCAAATGTTTGTGACTTGAAGAGCGACGTGTCTCGCTCTCCACATACGAGAGGTCCAAAGGTTCTGGACCTCCGTTTCCTTGTCGACTCGGAGGACAATAAGATCCAGTAGACGAAAGCCTGTTTACGAATGAAGTCCTCCTGTTCCGCTAAAAAGATCACTTGGTCGAGCGACTAGTTCAAGCTGGATCAGGTGAGCCTTAACTGGACCGTCTGCAAGACCTTTGATAGACACAGTTAACTGTGTTTGTTCATCAATTGGATGACTCACGATACAACTGACCAGGCATCGTGTATGCAGGGCATTAGCGGGAAGGTCACGCTTGCCCTGCTTCAAAACCCGGAGCTCGGCTCGAGCCCTGAGTATGGCACGTGACGGCTCAAATTTTTGCCTGAGCTGGGTTTTAAAGACCTCATACGACCCAAAAACCAATGGGTCGTGAAGCTTGTGCCCTAAGGCCCAATATTTGGCACGTCCAGCTAAGTTGGACATGCCACATCTCACTTCCGTCGCATCGTCATCGATGCGGCGAGCTTCTATGGCATCGTCTACTTCGACGAAGCATCTTAAAAGAGAGTCGCCTTCGACTGCCTTAAACTTAGAGGTTTTTATCTGTAAGCTTTCGGGTTGACACGAATGCGTCAGCCCATTAGCAGCACGTAAATACTTCTGTCTCAACATTTCTGTGTTGGTAGCCAAAGCTACTTTTGCTGGGCTCCGTCGAGTTCATGTTGTGTGAACTCGCTATGGCCGCATGCTGTTCATCTGTGTCAGAGTGAACAGCATTGCGCCAACGGCTGGCCTGCCTACGACCGAACTCATGCGTGCAATCGCTCTCCATTTAAGGTCAAATGAGTAAACCTGTCACGCGTGGCGCGATAGCCTTCTTGAGGGGATTGAAAGCTCCCTCCTTCTTCATCCAACATGTCCATGTTGGATGGAATGTGCGTAGGCCGTTAAACGGACTACGAAGCGCTACCAGGCGTAACGGGGCACCCTTTTGCTAGTACTGATAACAGTAATAGTCATCCTGGCCTTTTCGTGTATTGCACCGCCAAGGCAATAAATTCACAATCGAGATGCCTTGTAGGATGCGCACGCATCCTACGTCTTATGTCGGTGGTCTCCAACCCGTAATCCCAGTTCGAGGCTTTTTCAGGTTCCGAAATAAACATATACGGTCCAAGGCATCCGCAAGAAACTCATGGCTCCGGCTTAGACGTTTTCATTTATCCTTCAAGGGTGCATTTTCTTGACGAGCTGTTCCAGCTCGTTGCAAAGGGTTAATAGCGCCCGTTCGAGCGATCGCATTTCCCGCTCGGTCTTCCGACCGATAGATGCAAAGATCTCACCGTCGACTGTATGTAATGACGACGATCACGCTCATAATCCACGTCCTCCCGCAGTCACTGGAGTGCGCGACTCAGATGATGTCGTCCTCATTCATTAATGGACTTAAATTTTAGAAGCGCTTTTGAAACACCGCAAGGTGAGGGGGGTTCGAAAGAGTTATCTCGTTCGATGTCGAGGGTATCCACTCTCCCAATTTTATTGGAATTCTCGCTTCCAACTGCGCATAGATGTTCCGCGTCTCGCCGAACAGTATAACGAGACCCATTTTTTATCCACAAATTCCTTCGGAAAGAGTGCGCTTCGCGCGCTCGTGAAGGAATTGCAAATTACAAATCTTTCGCCCATCTCATCAGAAAGGAACTCCCTCTAATGGGCGTCTAAGAAATACGCCTTTCTACGCATCTTTAACGCAGCAGGGGCATAGGTCTCCCCATAAGAAGCAAAGTATACCTACCTCTCATAACAAACGTAAGAAACTATTAGCGTGCACCGATTATGTATCTCTTTCCAGAACGATCATGTACCGGAATCAAGTTTCTAGCCAGCGTGGCGGCTTCTGTACAAAAGTAGCTTGAACAAGAGATTCACATTCTTAGCACGCATGCCGCAAAAAGACATCGATAAAGACCTCGAGCTCGTCCTCACCAGACCTTGAAGTCTGGATCAGCCGAACAACGGAATTCTGGATCGTTCGCTCGTCATTCCAGACGGATAAATTTAGGTGCCCGTAGCAGTCAAGGCTATTTAAGTGGAGCGACACGAGACCTATTGTGGTCCTTCTCCCTTTGACTATAGTTGCCATTCGAGCTGGTATTCCTTTCGAAGTGATTTTTACGATCACTTCCTTCCGGTGACGCATGTTAGCACCAACAGCATTGTAATCATCACAAGATGATCCCTCAACAAGTTGTTCGGACGAAATGAACATTTTGGCAAACAACTCTTTAGTTGATACGCCCACTGGTTTAGCGGAATCACCTCGGGTGTTCCGGAGGTCAGATGTTTTTGAGTCGGACATTTGACTCATCAAGCACGCCTCCAAAATCTTATTCGTCTAGCTCAGTTGAAAGCCGGTCGTATATTTATCGTTAACACAACCTATACCTACATCGGAGTTAATGGCGAGTTGTTTCCTGCAACAGACGCCTGAGCGTCCGCTGTTGTAGTCTCATCAGCAACTACACCTAGTCGCGCAGAGCTGCCTTAAAGGCAAACCGCATGGACATGTTAAACATGCAATGAATTGGTTGCCAATGCGTTTGCAAACCAGCAAGTAGTCTTTTTCGTAGAGATACACAATAGTACTCTTCTTAAATCTTTATATCAGTCACTATAGTGACTGATGTATAAGGGCGGGATGTGACGGGTAGTAATATTATAACCTACAAAAGGAACAATAAAGGAGAACAACCTAATTATTTTAGTCGTTCCATTTCGAATATTACCATACACGAGATTTACTGCAACGGCATTGCGATAGTTCTGTTCATTGGTTAATTTCAGTCTTTAAAATCAACTCCGCCAATCGCTGCTAGACGCGCGAATGGGCAGTAAGCAATAAGTCGCAATACATACTAAGTTTGATATATTACGTCAATTAAGAAGATAGCGTTACGTATCCGATTCATTATGTCAACTTCTGACCATCCTTAAAGATATGGTCGGACAGAACGTGCAACTCGTGTCCTCGTAGAGATATTTTGAGATTACGTCCACTCATTTACGAGTTGGAGAGCGTTTTTGTCAATGACAACAGAACTTGATATTAATAATTCGGTGCGTGCATTGACAAACCACACACCGTTATTTGTAAACGGCTTACGATATCCACGCATACCCACCTTGTAAGAGTGTAACTCTAGCTTAAAAGGAGGGTCTCGCGCGAGTTAAGACCGATCTGGCTATTGCTCACTACACATTGATTCACCAGTGTGAAAGATACCGATGTTGATCTGAACAACATCGAAGAAGACAAACTCAGCAGTAGCAAAGAGGCTATTGCTGACTTTGTTAATAACGATGCTGATATTTTCAGCACCGACAATGGTAATATCAGTGAGAGCAATGGCGCTTTCACTGAAGAGGGAAATGATCTTCGCAGTACAAAAGTACTGAGTCAGCAGGTTAATTGCTGTTGGCTCGAGAAGCAGTGACCCGCTTCCTACGAGAGTCTACCGCTGATGCGGTAAATCTTCCGAATTGAAATGCTAGCAAAAGGGAAGAGGAAATGCTAATTTATTTAAGATAAACAGTTTAGTCTTACTGTCTACGGTAAACTTTCATAAACACGTAGCGACGAATGCGAGCAGTAACATTACTGCTCAAGTATGTCAACCCGTTCGTTCAGCGTCATCCCGTAACTCGCGAATGACACGGTTGCGAGCAAGTCGTTCAACATGCGGGTCCGACGAGTATGTTGTTCCTGGTTTATCCTCCTCCTTCACATACATTGATGGACTTAAGGCGTGAGAAGCGCTTTCTGTTAAGGGGCACCTTTCGCTAGTACTGTCTCAGTACTAAATAACCTATACTGATAACAGCGAAGGCAAAGGTGCCTCCGAATACTTCCCGTTTACAACATGCAGAGAAGGGTTCTAAGCGGCTATGAATTCTTAAAACTAATGGTCAATACTAAGGTAGAATTAGCATAGTAAAAAAAACTTCACTATAATACTATGCTCCTCACAATTGATTTGAACACGGATTGACAAAACTCCGCCGTGAACCGGTGATCTCGATCCGAAACTAGTTCATGAGGTAAATCAAGGAGGCAAAATATCGCTTTGATAAAGACACGAGCACAGCCTTCGGCTGTGAGCGACTTCGAGAACGCAACCAGATGATTCATCTCGCTGAATTTAACTACGAACACAAGAAAAATGGTATTCTTGTCCGTAACAATGGACTGGTCAGCACTCGGCCGGAACAGTCAGAGACTGTTACGTTATGAAGGGCTAGGTTCACCCGTTGATAAACCTCGTAAGCACGCAAGTTCTTTTTTCTTCTTGCGCTTAAGCTCATACTGGCAGTAAAAGTCGCGACTAACTCTGAGGTTACACGATACCCAGCGTGACAGTTTTACACGATGCTCAAGCGAATCAGTGCGAGTAGGAAGGATGAAACGAAATGTGTCGCCTGCAATAGCTGTATAACATAGCCATTGTGTGTCCAAATCTGACGATGATCGATACAATATTGAAAATTCCTAAAAGGACTGTGGTGATGGATTTCAGAGGTGATTTATCAATCCATTTCTTAGCCTTATCGTCTTGACAAGCTCCTCTTACGTCGTCAAGTAATGTTGACGACGGAACACTTATTGTTGCAACAGGGGGCTTACCCTCGCTGTTGATTTGCGCAGTCGGCACAAAATCAGGCCGGCGCTCAAGGGCATTAGCGACGACATTAAGTGTGCTGATTTGTATTCCACGGAGAAGTTATACTCCGCGAAAAAAAAACATGCATCTCGCCATTCTTTGCAAGAGGTGTGGACTGTTTACGGTCGTGCTTAAGGACGTATGCTCCGTATATGCAAATAAAGGTCTATCTCCTAAGAGATAGACGAAAAGCTTAGTCAGTGCATAATTCATGGCAATGAGTTTCTTGTCATGCCCTCCGTAATTACGCTTATCTGGTTGCAGCTGAAGCAACTGACAGCAGACGACGCGCCCTGCGCAGTCTGTGTCAAATTAGATTATCCTACAGTCGATTGTAAAACCACTGGCGTCACAGACCACATGAAATGTTATGTCTTGGTCTGCAATCGCTTAGATCAGCGATTGCATCAAGCTTTGTTGACCTTCAAAGAAACGCTGAGAATTAGGATTCCATGAGCATTTTTCAGTTTTCTTTAGCAATAAGAAAGGGGTGCTATTATTGTGGCATAATACTTATGTGAATACATCGCTAAGCTGAGGAACTTACGAAGTCACTTGACATCGGCTGGCACCGGCCAGTAGGTAAACGCCTTGATATTTCCGGGATCGGGGCGTACACGATGTTTCACCACGCTGCACCCAAGAAGTGGTATTTCGCTTGCAGCAAATATTCACTTCTTGAGATTTGCATACAAGTTATGCTCACGCATAAGTATAAGAGCTTATAGACGTGTGTACAATATACTGCAAGTCCGACGTTCCGTTCAAGGCTCGGCTGCGAACGAAGACATCAACATGATAACTCGGTCTGAAATATCCCGCCGATCTTAACTTTTGGTTACACATTTGTTGAATGAAGCAGGGGCGTTACTAAGCCTTTAAAGCATTAGCAGCCATTCTCGAAGCATACCGCTTGCGCTGCTTACTGCTGTGAGTGGAATAATCTATTGACACAAGGGTCCGATAGAACGCATCCATCAGATACCTGAACGAGATGTTGGACTCTTTGACATGCCATCAATGATTACGTTATTTTTCAGTATCGACATTTGAGCCGGTACCGTTGCAGTATTATTAAATGCACTATCCGCTTCACTGATGTTGCCTTGCGCCCACATAATGTCGGATAGCTATGTGGGGAGGTAGACCTGTCACATGGCCTACTGCTAAGCGATTGGCGAAGAGCTTGTCGATCGCTGCTACTCATTTGCGAGGCAGTGGCCACTGCTTCGCAGCACGCCACTTCGTATCTGGTATCTGGTATCAGGTCGATTTCGAGTCGAGTGGCTTTAACCTTAGGCAACTCGCACGGTACCGAATCAGGGCACACATCCTTGAATTCCATCAAATTCTTATAGAAAGGATTTGTTTTAAACGGCTCACAGGTTTGAAAAGCAAAGCGTTAAATTCGTATTCTCATCGAAAATACTTTCGTTCATCGATGAGCTGCTAACGTAATATTACCGATCACATATCGGCCACGCTCTCATCTTCTGTGACGAGAACGCAGATCTGCTTGACATTGCCACTAAGCAGATCACACAAGAACCGTTTCGATTCTAGCGTTGGAAACTAAGTTATCTCCGAAGTTAAGAATGGAGGCGCTATGAAATCAAGTTTATAATCGCCTACAGTTGATCCGTTGTTTACCAAGACTTTTAAAGTCTCGATTTTTGCCTCGCAATTTTCCCACAGGTTCCTGGGGACTTAGCTCCTCGGAATATGGGGGATTTGCCTCCTCAAGTTTAAGTGAACTTACTCCCTTATTTATTTAAAAAGTACCCCTCCAACTGCCTCGAGCTGTTGTTGCAATTCCACAGCGAAATATCTTACAATCGATCTATGATTTCGAGCTGTCTCTTATAGATAGGCGCTTAAATCTCCTTGAAAGTTGTTCTCGATGCAAGCATCCTCGTTTCAAACCATCCGACTTATTCGAGTGGTCGATCTTCGGCGCTGCCTGTGTCTGTAATATATAACATCACAGTATGTTGGGTTGTCACACTGGTGTCTTGTGCAGTCGTACTAGCGATCGAATTACAAGTGAGGCCATCGCATTCAATTGTAGAATGTCCACGCTCGTGGGCGCTCGAAGACGTTCATAAGATGACCAAATGATGAGCATAGACAGGCTCATCATATGGCTATCTTATGAACGTCTTCGAGCGCCCACAAGCGTGTGGACATTCTACGTACTATATCAATGCTGACAATTATACATGGCTCGTATTTTCTGATTCATGAAATCCCCCAGGATGACAACAAATTTGTAATTCAAAATAAGAACAATGAAATCATTATCGTGTAAACTTCTAGCGTGTATTGGATTCCAACAACAGGTTCTTAAACTGTTGCAGATGCGTATGTTTCCAGGGCACTGTCATCCTCGTTAGAGGTATATCGACAATATTGAGCCTGCGATATTCCAGCGATTGACATCGAATGTAATTGCTCAACGCCCCACAATCAACTAGGAAACGAAGTGACCAATCCTTTGTCACTTAAAATTGCATGGCGATTGAGCGTAATGTCATCACCAGAGGTAAAAACTTCGTAAAGCGACCTGCAAATTCTTTTGACTTTGCTGGATCAGTAGGGCGCGCTCTCCACCTCCTGACCCTGACCGTTTTTGGTGATCCGCCTCGCCGTTGTATTTTCGCAACAGCTTAGAATCTGAATCCTCTGCTACTCTTAGCGGGAGGTTGATCGCCTCGCTTGGTACTAGGCGTGGGCGCTAGATTCATAGTCTTAGTGCCCTGTCCTTTGACAGTGATTGCATCTTTGCAATCGCTTGTAAATCGACGAGCGAGGCTTCTCGCTGTCAATATAATAGAGGTCCATTATTTCGGGACCTCTGATTTCTCGTCTTCTCGATGGACGATAAGAACCCGAATGGACAAAAGCCCATTTTAGGCTGAAGTCGTCCTAATCCGCTATAGAGATCGCATGATCTAGCGTCTCTCATTCGAGGCGAAATAGGTGGGTCTTGACAGAACCATCCGCAAATGTAGGCGGGTACGTCGTAATGCGGCCACGCTCTACTTAGACATACACCCCAGCACAGCGAGGAAGCGGTTTAACCTGCTTCTCTTGCGTGCAGTGAGGTAGTTGTGGTGGGTGCGTTAGCGACCCCACCCAACGCACTAAGTACTCTGGTTAAGTGTCGTCACGGGAGCGGCAATCCGCTCCTCGTGCGCACTTACCAAGTAGGAAGTAGTTTTCAGACTGATTTATATTTAATCGTATTAAATACAAAAACCTAGTTTTACCAATCAAAATGTCGTCTCTATAAAATACACTTAATATGTATTGCAAGAGTATCTTTCTAGATACCTCGCGTAACGGATGACGCTAGGCGTCATCCCTCCTAATGCGAATGCTTCCATGTGCATCACATACACAAGGGTTGGTCACAAATGTG
>NC_090617.1:1660710-1672251 GCF_004359215.1 Bremia lactucae
ATCGGTCTGATAGCTTTTCGCCTTCACCGTCCCCCTCACCCGAACGACGCTCGACTCACAGTCGGCGTCACCATCGGTCTCCTTAACCAGATGGGGGTATGTGACCTCATTTGGGTCTACATACCGTTTCAGACGACCCACGTAAAATACGGGGTGCGTCTTCATATACGGGGGAAGGGTGAGCCTATAATTTAGGTCTCCAACCTCTTCAACCACCGTAAAGGGCCCAATGAAACGCGGCAACAACTTCGTAGTACCTCCAGGTAGTACAGAAATTGCATTTTTAGGTAGGGTAGCAGTACTTAATAGTACTTTTTCACCCACTCTAAAGCGTTCATTGTTTTTGCGACCATTTCGGTCCGCATATTCTTTTTGCTTGTCCTGTGCGCTTGCCATTGCGTCACGGACTTTACGTGTGATGGCTAATCGCTCATCCACAAAGCGTTGAGCCTCGCTCACGCTTTTAGCATCAAACTCGCCTATGATACCGCCAAGAGGTCGGTCATAAGGCGTAGTTTTATTGACCACTGCTAAACTGGCAGGGTCACTAGGGCAAGTTTCTGTCTTTGAGATGATACCCTCATGGGTCATCGTCATATTGACGAAACTATGTCCCTCTTTCGCACCGAGCATAGTGAGGGGCCCTCCCCCACTAAGACTCGGGCTGCGCACAAACGAGACTGGCGTCCGAGGATGGCGCAGTCCGTTAATATAAAACGGTGTCTCACCCGTACTGGCGTGGACACTGTTATTTATAGCGAACTCCACAAAGGGCAATTGCTTGCTCCACTCTTTGGGAGTTGCTATAGTGCGTAAGACATCCGCCACGACCCGATTGGCACGTTCTGTTTGGCCATCGGTCTGGGGATGATCTGCGGTCGACATGTGGAGCTTGCTACCAAGCAGCTCAAACACATGTCGCCAAAAACCAGACGTAAAACGAGGATCCCGGTCCGATACTATGGACTCGGGCATCCCGTGTAGTCGGTAAACATGATCCAGGAACAAGAGAGCTGCCTCCTTGCCTGTGATCGATGTCTTACATGGTGCTAAATGCACCATTTTGCTCAGTCTGTCTACAAAGACGACTAGCCCTGTCCGACCCTTATGATCGGGCGGCATGCCAAACATGAAGTCCAGGCTTACTGACTTCCAACAGTTGGTTGGAATCGGTAGCGGCTTCAGTGGCGCACTGCTGGACGGTGCAGGCTTAATGCGCTGACACTGTTCGCAAGAGCGAATATAGTTGGCCACCCATCTATATAGGTGTGGCCACCAAAATTCCTCTGACACTCGTAAGAATGTCTTTTCACAGCCCAGATGCCCACTAGATGGCGCATCATGGAGCTCGTGAAGAATCATCAGCTTGAGATCTGTAGTACTGCAAAGTTCAAGTAACTCGCTTAAGCGCCATCCGTTTTCAGGGCTAGTTCATTCGGCAGGTAAGTTGTTACACACTCCTTAGCGGATTCCAACTTCCATGGCCACCGTCCTGCTGTCTAATTAACCAACAATGGTATCTAGGTGAGCGAGTATTTTGGCAATTTAACTTTGCGTTCGGTTCATCCCGCATCGCCAGACGAGCTTACCCCGTATGGCCCACTAGCAACTTGATATTCACATCCGCAAGTTCAATTAAGAAACCTGCAGGTCTTACAGATTTAAAGTTTGAGAATAGGTCAAGAAAATTTCTTTCCCGAATCCTCTAATCATTTGCTTTACCTTATAAAACTATCGTAGATAAGTTGCTGCTATCCTGAGGGAAATTTCGGAGGGATCCAGCTAATTTATCATTGCGCGGTTGCGATGGGGGAGAAATGTTCATTTCTGAACAAATCAATAGAACAAGGGCTAAATCTCAGCAGATCGTAGTACAAGACTACTCTCATGCTTACAACACCTTGTTCTGTAGTTAAGTCGTCCACAAAGAATTTATCTTTCCCAATATTTGAAATTACAATTCAGCATACTCTTCGCCACCAGCATTTGACAAGCGGCAACGTGCGTTGCAATTTTATGATGTTGGGAGCATAAAGCTCACCTATCGCTATTCGCGGTACATCAAGAAAGGTGATTATTGTCTATTTCAGCATGGATTCTGACTTAGAGGCGTTCAGCCATAATCCTACAGATGGTAGCTTGGCGGCCTACCTCTACTGCCTTTTTGACTAACTGCGTTAAGAAAGATAGTTACTTGTTTGCGACTGCAGTAGTTCTGGAGTCAAAAATAAGAAACGGCCTACCTCTACTGCCTTTTTGAATAGCTTCATTAAAAAAGATAGTTAGTTGTTTGCGATTGCAGTAGATCTGGAATAAAAAATAAGAAACATTCATTTCGAGTTATGAGGCACATAGACTTATCAAGGGATCACAATGTGACAGCTGATGCCATAACAGGCCATCGCTGTAGCTAAAGCGATTAAGCTTAGCTTTTCAGATGCGACGGGAGGGAAACCTTTCGTTCAGCGAAGTGATCTTCAGGAGGCGACAGTGGTCGTCCTGACTGTAGCTCTCTTTTATCTTAGAGGCCAATGAGCTCGTCACGTGATTTGCCTTCATGGCTGCCAACGTTGACGGCTGAGATTGTGCTTTCGCACTAGACACACTTTCCTGGCGTCTAACGCCGAAGTCTGGTCTGCGCGATAACGCGTCAGCCAAGACATTTGACTTACTAGGCTTACATTCACCATTGCAATTAAATTCAGAGAAGAATGTAAGCCATCTCGCCATTCTAGGCGGCGGTGAGTTGATTTCGGTCCGCAACGATGCGTGATCCGTATAATTCACAAACTTTTCGGTGCCCAGTAGGTGCACACGAAACTTGACAAGAGCATACTTTATTGAAAGTAGCTCTTTTTCATGCATGAGGTAATTCAGTTCCACGACTTTTAAAGCCGGGACTGAAAAGAGCTGATACGGTCAACGCCGTTGTCATCCTTCTGCATGAGCGCGTTGCCGATTGCAAAATTACTTGCATCGCAGACAACGCTAAAGGGCTTATCCGCGTAGGGTTGAGGTCCGAAATTTCGAGACCTCAGGGACTATGCTACCCATTTGTTCCACAACTCTGAACTTAGGGGTAGCTTCAGAATCCGCATCACTAAGGCATACCGCCCCTATTGCGCTCCTGCATTTCCCGACCCCTCAGTGGTCTGGTCGATGCAGAACTCATGCGTCTCGCACGCTGGTTCTTGCCATCGCCCTTTGGGAAGGGAGTCCTCTTGCTAGGCATCTTTGCCCCAGCAGGGACCCTGGCATAGCAGCGAGCCATCATATGGCCGCGCTTGCCGCATTTATAACAAACCACGTCTGCATTGACCAACTCCACAGGAGTGACATCTGTCCTTTCGGCCGACGGCTTATGCCAAGCTGTCGCCGAGGCACTGTTGTAGGATTGCTTCTCACAGGCAATTTGGATTGCCTCTTCCATCGTCGACGGCACCTTTATGAAAAGGGCCTG
Organism: Bremia lactucae; assembly: GCF_004359215.1. NCBI lineage: Eukaryota > Oomycota > Peronosporomycetes > Peronosporales > Peronosporaceae > Bremia > Bremia lactucae. Next base: position 1,664,171 of record NC_090617.1, read on the forward strand.
TCGCGATGGGCCATGCCGTAGTCCGTTCATAAACGTGGGCACCTTAATGTACTCCGGAATCGGACCTACGGTAATGGACGCCGACAGCGAGCGCATCTCTTGCACATACACTTGCAGAGATCGCTTTGCCTGTCGCGCTCCAAAGAAGCGCGCCTGAAGCAACACTTCGTTGTTCGGCGGCTCGTACATGGCGAGAATCTTTTCCTTAAAGATCGCTCATGTAGGGAACGCCTTTCTGTCCGCCATAAGCGCCGAGTAAGCCCACTCTGAGGCCTTACCGCGCAGATGCGACATGTCGTACGACACCATCCGGCCGTCGTCCTCGATGAGCTGCGCGACACCACATTGCTCTACGTCTAAAAGCCAGTGGACAATCGTGTGCGCTGCAGTTCCATCGAACTTGGGCGGGTCCATCCGAATGGGCCTCGGCTGATGCGGCCGGGCAGAGACCATCTCAACAGTCCTGTTGAGAGCCTTGCTCCGAGCCTGCTCATGCCTCAGCTCATCCTGAGTCTGAGTGACGGACTCCGCCGCAGCATGGCTCTGTGCCTCGGACGCGGGCCTCCGCTGTCCGAGCACGAATGCCTCAAACTGCTCCAACTGAGCAACATGTTGCTCAGTAGGACTACCCTGGAGCCTGTTTAGAGCTTGTTCACCAAGTCCCTGCGCCATAAGCCCTGCCACCTCCCGATCATGTTCGGATAGGTAGGGGAAATGAGCCCAATCAATATTGAGGCTCATCCTCACGTACAAACGCAGAGATGCGGGTCGTGGGAAGGCTTTCAAGTGCTACTAAGTGTAGGCGGGCACGTCTGAATGCGGCCACGCTCTACTTAGACATACACCCTAGCACAGCGAGGAAGCGGTTTAACCAGCTTCTTTTGCGTGCAGTTAGGTAGTTGTGGTGGGCGCGTTAGCGAGCTCACCCAACGCACTAAGTACTTTGGTTAAGTGTCGTCACGGGAGCGGTTATCCGTCTCCTCGTGCGCACTTACCAAGTAGGAAGTAGTTTTCAGACTGATTTATATTTAATCGAATTAAATACAAATACCTATTTTTACCAATTAAAATGTTATCTCTATAGATACATTTAATATGTACTGCGAGCGTATCTTTCTAGATACCTCGCGTAGCGGATGACGCTGGCCGTCATCACGGATGAGGCTAGGCGTCATCCCTCCTAATGTGCATCACATACACAAGGGTTGGTCACAAATGTGCACCACACCCGAGTGTTGGGTCTAATTACTTTAATTTAATAATTGACCATCCCTTTAAGTACACCAAGTGTACTTAACGGGGACTGTGTTACATTAGGGCAACTTTACCCCGTTACAGCAAGACCCTTGTAGAATACAGTAACCTAAGTTTGCTCATCAGTAGGCTTACATACGATACAACTTACTGAGTATCGTGTGTGTTGGGCGTAAGCGTGTATGTCACGCTTGCTCTGCTTCAAATCCAGGAGCCCTGCTCGAGCCCTGATTTCGGTACGTGGTGGCTCAAACGTTTATCTGAGCCGAGTCTCTTAGACTTCATACGACCCAACACGAATAAGTCATGAAGCCTGAGCATATAGCCCAAGAATTGGCACTTCCGGCCAAGTTGGACATGCCGAACTTCACTTTCGTCGCAAATTCTCGATGGGACAAGCTATGATGGCATCGTCAAGTTTGGCGAACGATCGCAACAAGGAGTGACTTGAACTTGGAGATGTTAATCTTCAAGCTTTCGGGTCGACGCGCATGCGTCGGCCCGGCAACATTATGTGATAGCTGCTGTCTTAACAGTTTTAACTGCTGAGAGCCTTGCTGGTGAAGCAAAATTACTTTCTCGGGCTGTCATTGCTTAATTTAAGTATTTGAATTAATTCGCCAATCGCTGCTAGACGCGCGAATGGGCAGTGAGCGAAAAGTCACTATACATAGTTTTATATGAATAAACACATATAATATAGGGAGGTAGTAGCACGAAGGAATTTAATTATACAAACTACAGTCCTGCTTTTTCCCTGGACCTTGTCTTGTTGCCAAGGGATCGCTAAGCAACTTAGAATGTTCCTCTCCACGTCGTGTTTGTGAGGTAATCGGGGGACCTTGCTTACTCTGTAATCAGTGTAAGCTTTCGCTAGTACTGCTTCAGTACCAACTCTTTCGCTAGTACTGAAGCAGTACTAGCGAAAGGTGTCTCGTTACACTAGCACTTCGTGTTCCGTCCAACGACCACATTCATTTCGGCCGACATGAATATGTTCAATAAATAAGAAGGGAGCTTTTACGCCACGCGTGAAAGGCACTCATTTGAGTGACCTCGAACGGAAAGCGGTCAAACGTATGAGCTCGACCTTAGTCCGGCCAGCTGTCAGCCTAATGTTGTTCGCTTTGAAAAAGAACAGCATGCGGCTATCGCCAAGCTCATGAATCATGAACTCAACTACAGAACTGCGACAATGTTACTGTGTATGAAAATATTGACAGTATTATTAATAAAGATAATATTCTTTGGTCTTTTCTTTTTATTAATCTTCTTATATGTAATAATAATTATAGTTTCATGAAGTCTTCGTGAGCATGAAGATCTAGAATAGAACCTTCCCTTCAAAATAATGGGTCGCGAATTAAAAAAAAATCTGACATTAGTAACGTTTCTCTTGATATGTAAGCTGTAGATTTCCCTATGATGAACAAGCAGATAACACTTATTTGACAGTCAGAATACGTCGCCAGCAGTAGATGACTGATTTGCAAACACGACATAATGGCAGACTTTACAATATCGTGAGAACTTTACAGCTCAACACCCTCCTGCTTTCGTTTTTCTGCAAGCAGCATCGTCCGTCTCTCTTTCAATGCGCCAAGTTCACTTCTGATGTCGTTCCTTCGGGCATTAATCTTTCGCAGGGCGTCACCCTCCGGTTTCTGCGCCAAACTCTTCGAAACTGAAGCTTGCTCTTCTTTTAACGTCTTTATCTTTGCATCGACCTCGCTCAACGCCGTTTCCATCTACGGCAACCAAACACAGTCGGCATTAAGATTAGAAGAAATAATTGACCTGCGCAAGAAAATCATACCTTTTTCTTTGACTTGAACTTCAAATCAGCTTTCTTTTCTACTACTTGGTTAAACAGTGCCTTGCTCTCCTCCTCGACGACAAGTCGATGCTGGCGCACTGCCTCCAGCTTTGCGTGCAGCTGTCGTACTTTGTCCATTTCCATTTTTAGGTCCTTAGCAACAGGGTCCTGCGAATCCATATTGGCTTGTGCTTCGTGTTGTTCAAGGCGTTTTTTTGCATCCTCGACTGCTAATGCAAGCTGTTTATTGTCACGCTTGTAACGCATGCGCGCCGTTGCGAGTGCTTTAGCCTTCTCTTCAAGTGCCTGATTTTGTGCTGCCGTTTCTGCGTTCAGTGCTCGTTGCTCTTCATTCTGCAAAAAAGACGCACACACTAATTAGCTTTGTCGTCAACTCTACAGGAACAAAGTCATCCAAGCACGCACAGCCAGCATATCTTTTTCAGTCTGTCACAATGCAAAATCACATCACAGAAGCGTTATTGTATTAGCAAACCCGCAAACTCGCAAAGTAAAAAAAAACACTATTTTTTGAATTGTGAAACGTACCGCTTCCTTACGTAATGCATCGACCGTTACGCGATGTCCTGACACGCTGATTTGAAGTTTTTCATTCTCCGCTTGAATCTTTTTGTACTGAGTCACAAGGGCATCAAATTTCTTTTGCTGCAAATTCAATTCTTTTGTCTGCTTGTCGTGTTGAGCACGCAAATCTTTTTCCAGTGTTTTGGATCGGTGCGTAGCCTCCTTGATCTGTTCCTCCAAATTGGCAGTCTTCTCGCGCATCAGTTCTTCTGTGGGTGCATTTGTCACGTCATGGGCGTTCACTAACCACATGACGTCAGTCAGACTGATACTCTGATAGTCTTTCGTATTATCTTTTTTTCCACGATGAGCAAAGTTCACATTCACACGAAAACCCGTTTGAGTTTTTTGTGCTGTTCGCATGAATGGATCATCGTTGTCATCCAGCACGTAATCATTGCCTTGTCCATTTGTTGAATCCGCCCAGTTCGTTGAATTCGCCGACGATGCTAAAGACTTCATTCCAGCTGATTCGGTAGGCGACTGCGGGGCATTTTCATCCATAAGTTGGCGGTAACGAATCCATCGACGACGGCGCACTGCATCTGTAGGATGACGGGAAGCGTGGCTAAGGTCATCTCCAAGCAAGCGCACAATCTCCACAAAATCCGCGGCATATGTCCATCCATCTCGGTCCACCGCAGTGTAATTTTGATCAATTTCCCAGTCTGACATCCATTCATGCCCAGAAGGAAGATCACCTACGGGTTTTTCGTCCTGTCCTGCCCCAGGTGCTGCATGGCGATCACTAAAACGTCTCGGATCCATAGGCTGCAATGCTCCTTCAAGACGTTCATTTTCAAAAATCTCTACAATCACTTGGCCGTCACGATCAACCTCCTGGCCTCTTAACTGCGTGCCTGTTTTGCTACCAGGAATCACTGGAGCGCCCTGTAATGACTGCAAACTTCGATTTGCCGAATTTACGAGCGCTACCATGCGTGAGACACCAAAAAAGCCCCCACCCGCTGCTTTGGCATTGTTTGCCGAGTCCAGACCTATCGATAGCATAAAGTATCAGCAAATAAGACCGAAAGACGCGAGTTTTTTTATCACAAGCGTCTCCGCATGCAGAAAATTACGCTGGGTGTCTGCATCTGTAGGCCAGTCCCATTGGGTTTGGCTTGAGGCGATGTGCAGATAATAATCCCTCCCGGAATTTCGGCTGCTAACCAGTCGCCATCCGAGAGGTAAATCTTCACTATCAGAAGTAGAAGTACCTGTAGCTCCTGAAGTTCCAGCGGCGGCTAAACTGGCGACATGATCGGCAGTTGCGGCGGCTGCTGCGCTTTCCATTGTGCTATTACCCGGAAGAATGCTTCCGCTGCCGCTGATACTACTCATGGCCGATGCGGCAGCTCCAAAAATGCTGGAACTCGTGCTAGCTACCCCATTGGAAGTGCCTCCTCCAGCACCACCCAGGCGCAGGCGCGAGATCATCCTGACGGGGGTGCAACGAGTAGAACAACGGGGTGACTAGGAGCAAGAGCTTCCTGTTGGATGGAATTATTAATACCTGAACATTGCTGATAACATGTGTCTCGCACACAATTTTGCGACATTTAATCAATGTCGTGTAAATGTCTAGGTGTTTATTTGTTGTAAAGGTTACTCGGCTATGACGTATCCATCGCCTTTGCGTTTGCTCGTGCACTCTCGAGGTCATCAGAATCACTCGGTAACATTGCGTATTGCGATTTTTTTAGTTGTAGGCCACGCATTGACGTCGGTTGCCTTGACGACAACGAAGCGTCGCTGCTCAAGGCGATGGAAATCGTGTCTGTCTCAGTATCTTCGTCGCTTCGTCGCTCCCTCGGCTGAGATGTTGGCTTCTCATCGCTGGAACTGACCATTTCATTTTGATTCGACGTTTCTTCTTTTGCTGTCCATATCGCTGACGTTTTCGTTGCATTTGTAGAATGTATCGTGTCGATATGTGCCTGCGGATGGTGGTAAATGTACATGGAGATGATAAGGACGGTAAATCCGCAGCCAAATTCAAGTGACGGTTGGAAAGAGAAGAAAAGCATCGAAAAGAGCATTGTAAGCATCATCGCCATGGAATGAGAAAAGACACAGGCTATGTTGTCGATGTACTTTAGAATTAAGCCCATGCCAATGCCCCCAATACTGTTTATTACCACGACAGTGAGCGTCCAATTGTTGTAGCCATGAAAGAAACCATTGAGCAAAACTTCGTTTCTGTCTATTAACACAACTCCGGTGGCGTTAAAAAAGACACCAAACGCATACATCTGCAGATTTTGCCACAGAAATGGACAGCTCGACTTCCGCTTGAAGGTCCATTCGGTAAATACACTAGCACATGAGGATAATATGATGCCAAGTAGCACTAGTACTACACCGATACCCAGATCCTTGGCACTCTTATCAGCAGTCATTGATTGCATGTCCATTTCGCTGCCACTACCATCTTTTGTAATCATTGCTTCCTGCATCTGACGCACGTGGTTCGACTGACTCATGAGAACTCCTACAACGAGCAACAAAATGGCAGCCATGCGTAAGTCCGAAAGCGTTTGTTTCAGGATGATACGAAATAGCACAGCCGTGACGACAATTTTAAGGTTCCAAAGCATCGAAAGCGTTGCAGCATCCATGTAGCGCAAAATAATGTAATTGAGATTGTTATCGATTGTGTAGAGGAAGGAAGGAATGGCGTAGTAAAAAGCTTCAATTGATATGAACCGTGCGGGCGGTGGTGTCTCCGTTATGGCAATCGTCGTTAGCATGAACGTCAACTTTAAAATCTCAATGAGAAGTGTGACAGTAGTGATGATGTACGGAATCTTGTCGCCCTGCTTTGATGCAGTGATGCATAAGTTGCCTGAGCACATGAGTATCGCAACCGCTAGCATGCCAGCGAGCGAGCGCACGAGCTCCATAGCTAGAGCCACTAAATTGTAAAATCTCCCAATTTTGACGCCAGTCCGTTACATTATACTAAAAGGTTAAAGGTCCATTTTTAATGATTCTCAAGGGCAGCATCTGAATCGATAACAATGGGCGACAGCATGACGCGTATTCGCGCTAGGTAAGGTAAGGCCAAACATTTCTTGCATTTGCGGTTACATCTTAATGCTATCACGACTTGTAGCAGCAAATGCGGCTGGACATTCGCTATTGAACTTCCAGAAGGGTCTCTCAGAGTCGACATGGAGATGTAGCTCGCTCCTACATTGCGTAATGGCTCCAAAGGTGACCTATATGAGTACATGAAAGCGCTACAACTATTATTGGCGATTGACTTTCTTGAGGATCACCGCTTATATGAAGGTTCTGCAGAGGTTATGAAAGTTGTGTGGTCACGCAAAGCCACTGAAGGTTTTGTTGGCGATCAGCTCGAAAGCCAGCTCGGAGGCGTTCATTATAGCAATCGTAAGCCAACTAATCAAGACTATCACTGTCAAGGCTAATCAAGCAAAAGCTGCTTCGGCGATAACAGCGTAGCTTCATTTACGCTACAAATACATAAGCATAATACTTAGTGATTCCCGCTGGCAAAAGTGGTATTTACGACAACGAAGAAATCGCGACGTGCTGTAACTGTAACGGGGCACTGCGACTTGTACTGTTTCAGTACAAGTCCACTTCACACTGCTTCAGATGTGAGTGGTGCCTCTCGTTAGGTGACGTACACTGTACGTATAGAGGAAGACTTCTCTTAAGACAAGTTAACTTAAGAGGGTAAAATGAAAACTGTATTAATATAGTTAAGTGTCTTGTTAATCTATCTTTGTAAATGTTGTCTTAACTATAAACTAATACTAAACATGTAAATGAATTCTTATCTATCTTATCTTGTAACTCTCTTTGATTACTTCTACAGCTGATTAGTCTGCGGAATAAATAGACATAATGGTCTATACCTATTTATGGATAAGAATTCAGGAAATTACTATTTAAAGTAATTTCCTCCAAATATTATCTACCTTTTGGATAATATTAATTAACAATCTTTTATTGTTAATTTCATGTAACGATACACCCCGTTACATCACCCCTCCCTTAAACGACAATCACTCTGAATGTCATTAGGTGGAGTGGTCGCTAAATGACCACTTAATTTTTAAAATGATTTTGATTGGTCAGATCCATCATTTTAAATTCCATCGCATGAAGGAACAATTCATGCGGGGTGAGGATAGTGTTGAACCTTCGGCTGCGGTTCGTGCAGCCGCGGGTGACGCATTGTTATCTCTTGCGGTAGACGTTCCGTCTACCGTAGTGTCTTCCACTCGCACAACACTTGGTGTTGCGAGTGCACGTGGTGATTCACCACGTGAGTACGACCCCTCTTTAGAGGTCGATTATGAGTGCGAGTCGGACGAAATGGCCGACTCGGGGAGGATGGAACAGTCGCCTGATACCCGTCAGGCGGCTGATTATGAGCCTTCGAATGAGA
>NC_090617.1:1680730-1682185 GCF_004359215.1 Bremia lactucae
AGAGTTTCGGGACGACGCGTTTGCGTCATCCCAGGTACAGGGGTCTGTACCTGTTGTAATCTCAACAGTTCCGCCTGTTGAGAGCCTTGCTGATTCAGCAAGGCTACTTTTTCCTTCATCTCGTCAAGTTCATGTTGTATGAACTTGGCGACGGTTGAATGGAGGGCATCTCTGTCTAAGTTGAACAGTAATGCCAGGATTGCATCGTTTACTACGGTCGAACTCATTCGTTCAACCGCACTCCTTTCTATATCACTTAGAAAGGAGTAGCTTTCAGGGGAAACGTGATGCGTATTCCCACTACCATCTAACATGTCCATGTTAAATGTGGGAAATGTGGTCCTTGGACGGACTACAAAGTGCTACCAGGTGTAACGGGGCACTGCGACTTGTACTGTTTCAGTACAAGTCCACTTCACACTGCTTCAGTTGTGAGTGGTGCCTTTCGTTAGGTGACGTACACTGTACGTATAGAGGAAGACTTCTCTTAAGGCAAGTTAGCTTAAGAGTGTAAAATGAAAACTGTATTAAAATACTTAAGTGTCTCTTAATCTATCTTGGTAAATGCTGACTTAACTATAAACTAATACTAAACATGTAAATGAATTCTTATCTATCTTATCTTGTAACTCTCTTTGATTACTTCTACAGCTGATTAGTCTGCGGAATAAATAGACATAATGGTCTATACCTATTTATGGATAAGAATTCAGGATATTACTATATAAAGTAATATACTCCAAATATTATCTACCTTTTAGATAATATATTAATTAACAACCTTTAAGTGTTAATTTCATGTAACGATACACCCCGTTACATTGACCGTATAATGCCGGTTTCACGAGCGCCCTTTATGCGCTCGTCCTATTCTCGCTATGCTTCTCAGCTCGAGGTGAACAATGCGTTCTTGCATGGCTGTCATTGCTTCGAGTATCTTGGGGCTCGCATTACTCGAGACATCTCCACCTCATGCGCAGCAGCCTCTGCAATTTCGGTACGTTGAGAAATGGTGACCTGTTTAAGGTCGCCTAATGTACTATGCGCGCTCTCGGCGCGCCGAAAACAGACATGCATCATTGGGCTCATATCCTATAGTATACCAGGCTCTCTATTTTGAATGCAAATGTGAAACTAATATATATACTGACTTTTATCTTATGCAAACCTAGTTCTTCCTGTCCACTAAAATTACAATCACCATTCATTGCATCGACAGCCCGGGGGTCAAGTGACGTCGTAGCGGTGAAAAATCACCCGTGGCCGAGAGTGTCCATTGATGCGTGGAAAATTTAGACCATCTTCCAGCAAATGTTTCTCGCATCAATATTTCCGCACCTGAACATCGTGCGGGCGTTGAGTGCCTAACGGTGCGCAACTGCTCTATTAATAGATTTTGCAAGAAGAAGATTCAAATTGCGCGACAAGTGTGAACTAGTCACGACAACGTAAACC
>NC_090617.1:1682285-1689130 GCF_004359215.1 Bremia lactucae
TTATCTATCTTTTAGATAATATTAATTAACAACCTTTTAGTGTTAATTTCATGTAACGATACACCCCGTTACAGAAATAGTGAAAGCTAGTCTCAAGCGCCTTCGTTGCTAAACGACGCTGAAGGTCATTTGCAACTCCTGAAAATTTGGAAGTCGCAAACAGATTACTGCCTGAACACTATGGAAAGGTTGCTAGCCACGAGAAAAGCGGTGCTTTTATCAGATTTTAGTAATACCGATATTCCTAAACAATTTAATCATTAGAGATAAAAATCCGCTGCGCGTCGACGCTATCTCAGGATGGTTGCTACTTTTGTGCAGGCATACGAACTTTGTTCACTCCACTTGGCCCAGCTAGACTAGTGGAATTAGCTCCTTTTAATTCTTCCAATTGTTCCTTTTGCGTCAAGAAACGCTGTGCATGCCTTACAAGCTATACTTCGTTCGATGAGAACGGTCTCACACACCTACGTTCCGTTAACGCTAGCATTTAATAAGACTCGGGCATCGACCCTTTAAGAACCAATACAGCTTCTGGCTTACCATCCGCTTGATATTTCTGTTTGTGTCTGCTATTAGTCATTATATCTTGCACATATCGTAAGACATATAATCGCGTTGCGAAAAACTCGGTAGCGTGTTTCTTACAGTAACAGGGCTGATATCAGCAAGTCGGTCGGCAATTCTTCCCCACCAAGCCCCGAACAACACAGTGGTAAGAACTTGCCGACAAACGCAGCATCTGCGGTCAATAAGACCAAATTGCATCGCGCTTTATTATGTCATTAATGGTCGTGGGCAAGAAGGGCCTAGCTTTACGATAAACCTTCCGCGGAAGGTGCGTTCACACCCAGTGTTCTACGTTGGCTTGCTCAAGGTCCCTTCCTATGCGAATTCAAAGGCGCTTGCGTAGGGCAAATGGCTTCGCCGTAGATTGCCCATCCTCATCAGGTTGCCCAGCTGGCCCTCTAAATGAGGATGATGACGCTCCTACGTCAAAAGACGGTTTTTGATCGCGTCGAGTATGTCTGCGTTCGATGCTCGACGACCAAATCGTCAATGACATCACACTGTTCCAATGGTAAAGGCCACTGGGGGACCTTCAATCCACGGTGGGAGGCTTTTAATGATGTTGCCGCAAGGGTCAATGTTTAGCGAGCTCCTCCGCCGTCCTAGCCCTTGATCCGAAGATCCGCGTTGCCAAAATATGTCATGCAACCTCTCGAAGGCGCCGATTGATGTAAATTAATATTGACTGTGTGTATTTTTGCTTTGCAAGGGCCTTAACCCAGCGACGAGCTTTCTCGACTTTGATCATTACTTGCTCGTGCTCTAGTATGACCGGTTTCGTCATTGTGTTGAGCTTTAGACCCGGTATCATGCGTAATGCAGTCAATGCTCCGCATCACAACGTTCCGGGAAAGGATTTTGGGCCCGACGAGATTCGCCTTCGTTCCGAACTCTGTTGGGATGGGACTCCGTCCTTGTCATCAGTCAGAGTGAATGCATCATAGCCCACCTTCATATCGTCTTCGAGGAAGGAACTACGAGTTGGTGACTCACCCTTAGAAGTCATAGGTCAAAGATATGCAAAAAAACAACCGTTGGTTAGCTTTTAAGATTTGACCCCAAAGATGTAAAGAAGGCGAATGCCGACACTCGTGTCAACAGTCTGCTGGGAGAGGGTGTAACGGCGTACACTTGGTTATTAAGCCGATTATGTGATACATTTCACGTTATGGATTAAATACCTTTTATGTATTTCAAATAGGTAAGAAATTACAATTCTATTTATCATGGGTAAAAATACCCATAGCAGCCACCTGATAGAGATCTGGTAATCGAAACCTATTTTAAAGTAGTTAAAGTAAAAAACATACCTTCAAAACATGGATAAATTTCAATTCTTCTTTCGATCTAAAAGCCTTTTGTGCCCTCCTAAGAATTGCGCTGTGATCTGCGGAACTACTAAGCCTTTCTAAGTTATATTCTCTCGGGTACTAGTTACCACTTGGTCTAAAAACTACTCGGTCCTATGAACTCTGACCTGTTTTGCTCTACGAGCTTGTACGACTCGTTAATTTGTTAGTTATATTTTAGAACGAAGTGTCTCTTTCAGTGTATCTAAGTATTATCTGACTTAAGGAGCGATGTGGCAGCAGATGTTGCATTAGTACACACAATTTTGACACGGAACCCATGAAGCCCACTACAGGCATTAAAGCGGTCATTTGTGTAGAGAAAATACGGTCTTGCCATGACTGGAGGCTGAATTTGTACAAGTAGGTGGGCCACGTAAAGCCAAGATATGATAAAAATGACAGCGTTAAATAGGACTATCTTTAAAAAATAATTGCACTATTTGAAACGGGGCACTACTGATTCGTGTTGCTTCAGTACAAGTCCACTTAGCACTGCTTCAGTGTGAGTGATACCTCACGTCACTTCACGTACACTAGTACGTGCAAAGGAAGACTCTCTTAAAAATACTTGCTTTAGAGAGGGTTAAATGAAAACTGATTTAATATAACTAAGTTCTTCTGTTTCTATCTAGTTACTACAAACTTAATAATAAAATTTAATACAAAACATGTAATAAAGTCTTATCTGGCTCTTTCTTTGCGCGCGTCCAGCGTTGACTAAACCGCAGAAAAAGTAGATATAATGGTCTATATCCACCAATGGATAAGCTGTTAAAATATTTCCATGTAAAGTAATATTCTCCAAATATTATCTACCTTTTACATAATATATTAATTAACAACCCAATATCACATTTAACACGAACGGGAAGCCCAGCTACGCTTTATTGTAGCTTGAAGAGCTAATGACACGATCACTCATTATTTGTGCACAACCACTTTTGTGTGAGACGTGGAAGCAGTAACCTGCCTTTCATCTTATTGTGCCAGATTTTTGAAGCGCATACGCTGGCTAAGCGTTTCTAAAGCTGATGTGGAGCAGACTTGAAAGCATAGGAGCTTCTTTGCGGTATCGCGTATCGTAACGTTGTTGTGCTTTATTAAAGACTTTTCATACTATCAAGACGAAGCTTCGGCGTGCTTGATTCCTTGATCTTTCAAATAATGGGAAGAATAACGTAGGAGGCATATCGCCCACTTGCGTGTGAAAGAAATCGTGGGCGGAGCTGTACCCCCTGTTTCTTCTCACAACTTCTGCTAGTTCATTTGAGACTAGCGAAGAGGCCTCAGCTGGTGCTCCATTTCATAGGCAGCCACCAAGTCGGCACATCAATACGTAGGGTATCGATCGGTTCCCATGGGTCGAAACTCTTCGGGAAACCTTTCCGTTGGACGAGGATCTGATACCTTTGCCTAACGGAGCGGTGGGCAAACAACCTTCCAACAAGAAAGCGTTGATTCCCACCCGGATCCATCAGTGCAGGCGGCGCCCGATAGGAGTGGCGACCTCGCCCACCTACTAGCGGCTGCCTTACCTTCGTCTGTTCAGTCACAGGCGTTGAGCGCTGCTGAACGACGTATTGCGGATCTCGAGGGTCAAGTCTCGCGACTGACCTCGGATCTTTTTGATGTCCGAGAGAAGGCTCTTCAGGGTTATAAACGCCTGAAGACTCGCTTGGACCTTTTTGAACGGATAATGCTGAGGGATCCGCGTTACTCGCGTGATGTCCCTCGCTCTCCAAGTCCTGTTCGTGGAGGGAGGAATCGGTCCCATAGCTTTTCGCCTTCACCGTCCCCCTCACCAGAACGACGCTCGACTCACAGTCGGCGTCACCATCGGTCTCCTTAGCCAGATGGGGATATGTGACCTCATTTGGGTCTACATACCGTTTTAGACGACCCACGTAAAATACGGGATGCGTCTTCATATACGGGGGAAGGGTGAACCTATGATTTAGGTCTCCAACCTCTTCGACCACCGTAAAGGGCCCAATGAAACGCGGCAACAACTTTGTAATACCTCCAGGTAGCACAGAAACTGCATTTTTAGGTAGGGTACAGTACGTGATAGTACTTTTTCACCCACTCTAACGCGTTTAATATTTTTGCGACCATTTCGGTCCGCATATTCTTTTTGATTGTCCTGTGCGCTTGTAGTCGCGTAACGGACTTTACGTGTGGTGCTAATCGCTCATCCACAAAGCTTAGAGCCTCGCTCATGCTTTTAGCATCAAACGCGCCTATGACACTGCCGAGAAGCGGTCATAGGGCTTAGTTTTATTGACCACTGCTAAACTGGCAGGGTCACTAGGGCAAGTTTCTGTCGTCGACATGATACCCTCGCGAGTCATCGTCATATTGACGAAACTATGTCCCTCTTTCGCACCGAGCATAGCGAGGGGCCCTCCCACTAAGACTCGGGCTGCGCACAATCGAGACTGGCGTCCGAGGATGGCGCAGTTCGATTATATAAAACGGTATCTCACCCGTACTTGAGTGGACACTATTATTTATAGCGAACTGCACAAAGAGCATTTTTTTGCGCCATTCTCGGGAGTTGCTGTCGTGCGATATAAATCCGCCACGACCTGATTGGCACGGTATGTTTGGCCATCGGTCTGGGGATGATCTGCGGTATACATGTGGAGCTTGCTACCTAGTAGCTCAAACACATGTCGCCAAAAAACAGACGTAAAACGTGGATCCCGGTCCGATACTATGGACTCGGGCATCCGTGTAGTCGGCATACATGAACCAGGAACGAGAGAGCTGCCTTTTTGCCTGTGGTCGATATTTACATGGTGCAAATGCACCATTTTACTCAGTCTGTCTACAAAGACGACGAGCCCCGTCCGATTCTTATGATCGGGCAGCATGCCAAACACGAAGTCCAGACTTACTGACTTCAAACATTCCGTTGGAATCGGTAGCGGCTTCAGTGGCACACTGCCGGACGGTGCAGGCTTAATGGGCTGACACTGTTCGGAAGAGCGAATATAGTTAACCACTCATCTATAAAGGTGTGGCCACCAAAATTCTTCTGACACTCGTATGTAGAGGCACTGGTCTTGGCATTGCCAGACGCGGATAAGCCTTATAGCGTCGTGTGCGATGCAAGTAATTTTGCAATCGGCGGCGCGCTCACGCAGAAGGATGACGACGGCGTTGACTGTGTCATCTCTTATCAGTCCCGACTTTTAAGTGGCGGAACTGAATTACGCATTGCATGACAAAGAGCTACTTTCAATGAAGTATGCTCTTGTCAAGTTTTGTGTGGACCTATTGGGCACCGAACCATTTGCGGCTTAGACGGATCGCGCATCACTGTGGACCGCAAAAAACTCACCGTACCTTTCGCCTAGAATGGCAAGATGGCTCACATTCTTCTCTGAATTTAATTTCAAAGTTTAGTATAAGCCGGGTAAGTCGAATGTCTTGGCTGACGCTTTATCGCGCAGACCAGACTTCGAGGTTAGACACCAGGAAAGTGTGTCTAGTGCTAAAGCACAATTTAGGCCGTCAACCTCGGCAGCCATGAAAGCATACCACATGACGAGCTCATTGGCCTCTGAGATAAAAGAGAGCTACAGTCAGGATGACCATTGTCGCCTGCTCTTGGATCACTTTGGTGGACGAAGGGTTTCCCTTCCGTAGCACCTGAAAGCTAAGCTAGATCGCTTTAGCAACAGCAATGGCCTATTTGGCATCAGCTGTCACCTTGTGATCCCTTGTGAATATATGTGCCTGATGACACAGGTCTCAAGCTGATGATCCTTCACGAGCTCCATGATGCGCCATCTAGTGGGCATTTGGGCCGTGAAAAGACACTCTAGAGATTGCTTCACTGATGTGAACGCATCATCTTGTTCTCTTAAAAACCCATTCTGCGTCCTTTTTAAGAGGTCAGATAATGGTTTAGTTTGCTCAGCATAATTCTTGCTATATTTATGCTAGTTATTAGCGAGCCCTAAGTATTGGCGCGAATCGTTCACATGCCGTCGGATTGGCCATTCCTTTACTGATTTACCTTGTCTGGGTCTGCTCGTACACCATGTGTACCTACGATGCAACCCAGCACAGGTATCTCAGGGACCCCTATGACGCACTTTTGCAAGTTGACGTACAATTGGGCGTCCTTTAAAGTCTGCAACACAGCGTCTAAATGACGCTTGTGCGACTCTATTGTGCTCAGCCTATCCTCGGCCCTACTATGCACGAATACATCGTCAAAGTAATGGGGCGCGTAAGCACGGTGCTGACGCATCACGTGAGCCACCACTCGGTTGAATGTCGCTGGCGCGTTTTTCAACGCTTGGGGTATCACAGGCCACTCCTAAAGCATACCGCTTGGGGTGCTTACAGCTGTTTTGGCTACATCGGCTTTTATGAACGCCTGATAGTAGCCATCCTTCAAATCCAGCGCGGAAAAGATAGTTGACTTTCCCATGGAGTTCAACAAAACATCTTTCCGCGGAATTGGCGTTTGCGCCGGTATGGTCGCCGTGTTCAGCTTATTATAAGCATGAACCACGCGCCATCCACCTGTGGCTTTACGCACACAAAAGGTCGGGCTGCAGTGAGGCGATTTGCTCTCACGCACATGTCCCGCCTTGGCTCGTTTGTCGAAGAACTCATCGATATAATCGACTTGTTCTTTCGGCAACGGCCATTGCCTGGTCACACAATACTTGGTGCCAGGTTCGAGGTCTATCTCGTGCCCGATGCCCCTATCTGCTGGTAGGCGGCTCGGCACTTCTTCTGGGAACACATCACGATGTTTCCACAGAACCTCAAAGAACGGACTGTCTCTCAAGGCATCCCAGCCTTGAGCAGCGTACCGCTTCTTTTTGTCCGTTTCTAGGACGCTCTCGTCCATTGTGGACGACGAGCAGCAGTCCACCAAGTTCTCTTCTGGAACTGGTG
>NC_090617.1:1689475-1715777 GCF_004359215.1 Bremia lactucae
ACATCTTTCCGCGGGATTGGCGTTTGCGCCGGTATGGTCGCCGTGTTCAGCTTATTATAAGCATGAACCACGCGCCATCCACCTGTGGCTTTACGCACACAAAAGGTCGGGCTGCAGTGAGGCGATTTGCTCTCACGCACATGTCCCGCCTTGGCTCGTTTGTCGAAGAACTCATCGATATAATCGACTTGTTCTTTCGGCAACGGCCATTGCCTGATCACACAATACTTGGTGCCAGGTTCGAGGTCTATCTCGTGCCCGATGCCCCTATCTGCTGGTAGGCGGCTCGGCACTTCTTCTGGGAACACATCGCGATGTTTTCACAGAACCTCAAAGAACGGACTGTCTCTCAAGGCATCCCAGCCTTGAGCAGCGTACCCTTCTTTTTGTCCGTTTCTAGGACGCTCTCGTCCATTGTGGACGACGAGCAACAGTCCAGAAAGTTCTCTTCTGGAGCTGGTGTGACTTTTTCGTGGATCTTTTCTTCCTTTGATTCGGCAAGGAACAGATCTCACGACATCTCCGGGAATTTTACTATCTCCATAGCAGAGTGAAGATTTGTTGGAGCATCTCAACAGAGGATGCCTCCGCAATTTCGTCTTTGACGGCCTCGAACACCTCGTTCGAAGGCCGTTCCTCTGTATTAGAAATTGATCCAAAGGTCACTCGTTTAGACGTGCCTTTGATCGTCCGAATCTGTCGGGTACTCGTTCTTCGAGTCACCACGACCTTTGACTGGGAAGCGGGTGCCGTTGCTCTCCTGGCTAACGCACCCGGTTCATGCGACGCTTGACTTTCTGTCAGCTCGCCGTCTACTTCCACAAGCTCTCCGCTCTGTGCAGAACATCCAGACGCATGACTGCTTGTCATTGTCCTTTTCACTACCCAGTCTCCACGAGCTGGGTAGGAATTGGTAACGTTTGACATCCACCTCAACTGTGTTCGACACGACATCAATTGCAGACGCCTCTTGCAGGAGCACATTTTTTCCGGTGTACTGCGTAGAGTTCGCAACTGTGCGTGTACGCCAGTCTATCCATGGTTGGTACTTTGCCGACCATGGCATGCCTAGGATGAGGTCATACGGACTCTCCATACCTAGCGCTGTGAGCTTCTCTTTACAAGAGAAGTCACTAAAGCTGAAGGCGAGTTCTACCTAAACTCCCTCAGACATAACGAGCCAAACGCCCCCCCTTCTCGCTTGCCGCCCTGGTGAAGCGACTCAAACATCGCCGGTCTATTTCTATGAGCCGCGATTTGTACAAAATTTTGTGATGCACCCGAATCCACTAGGAGGGTCATCACTTGGTCATAGCCCCTTACTTGAGCGCTATAGACCAGCAGGGTTGAGGTCCGAACGTTTGGTACTTTAGGGACTATGCTTCCCATTTGTTCCACAACTCTGAACTTAGGGGTAGCTTCAGAGTCCCCGTCAGTAGGGCATCCTGCCCCTACTGCGCTCCTGCATTTCCCGACCCCTCAGAGGTCGATGCAAACTCATGCATCTCGCATGCTGGCTCTTGTCATCGCCCTTTGGGTAGGGAGTCCTCTTGTTGGGCATCTTTACCCCAGCAGGGACCTTGGCATAGCAGCGAGCGATCATATGGCTGCACTTGCCGCATTCATAGCAGACAACGTCTGCATTGCTCAACTCCATGGGAGTGGCATCTGACCTCTCGGCCGACGGCTTATATTTAACAGTCACCGAGGCACTGTTGAAGGATTGCTCCTCAACCAAGGCAACTTGGATTGCCTCTTTTATCGTCGACGGCAGTTTTCTGAAAAGGCCTGTCGCGATGAGCCAGGCCGTAGTCCGTTCATAAACGTGGGCACCTTAATGTGCTCCGAAATCGGACCTACGGTAAAGGACGCCGACAGCGGGCGCATCTCTTGCACATACTCTTGCAGAGATCGCTTCGCCTGTCGCGTCCAAAGAAGCGTGCCTGAAGCAACACTTCGTCGTTCAGCGGCTGGTACATGGCGTGAATCTTTTTCTTAAGGCCCATGTAGGGAACGCATTTCTGTCCCCATAAGCGCCGAGTACTCTGAGGCCTTACCGCGTAGATGCGACATGGCGTATGACATCATCCGGCTGTCGTCCTCGTTGAGCTGCGCGACACCGCATTGATTCACGGCTAAAAGCCAGTTAACAATCGTGTGCGCCGCAGTTCCATCGAACTTTGGCGGATCCATCCGAATGGGCCTCGGCTGATGCGGCCGGGCAGAGAGCTTCTCAACAGTCCTGTTGAGAGCCTCGCTCCGAGTCTGCTCATGCCTCAGCTCATCCTGAGTCTGAGTGAAAGAATCCGCCGCAGCATGGCTCTGTGCCTCGGACGCGGCTCTCTGCTGTCCGAGCACGAATGCCTCAAACTGATCCAACTGAGCAACATGTTGCTCAGGAGGACTGCCCAAGAGCCTGGACAGGGCTTGTTCACCAGTCCCTGCGCCATGTGCCCTGCCACCCCCGATGATGTTCGGAGAGGTGGTGAATGAGCTCAATCGATATTGAGGCTCATCCTCACGTACACACGCATAGATGCGGGTCGTGGGAAGGATTTCAAGTGCCACCAAGTGTAAGCGGGCACGTCGTAATGCGGCCACGCTCTACTTAGACACACACCCTAGCACAGCGAGGAAGCGGTTAAACCAGCTTCTCTTGCGTGCAGTGAGTTAGTTGTGGTGGGCGCGTTAGCGTCCTCACCCAACGCACTAAGTACTTTAGTTAACTGTCGTCACGGGAGCGGTAATACGGCTCCTCGTTTGCACTTACTAAGTAGGAAGTAGTTTTCAGACTAATTTATATTTAATCGCATCAAATATAAAGAACAAGTTTTACCAATAAAAATTGCATCTCTATAGATACCACTAATATTTATTGCGAGCGTATCTTTGTAAATACCTCGCGTAATGGATGACGCTAGGCGTCATCCCTCCTTTAGTGAATGCACCTATGTGCATCACATACACAAGGGTTCGTCACAAATGTGAATCACATCCGAGTGCTGGGTCTAATTACTTTATTTAAGTAATTCATTATCCCCTTAAGTACACCAATTGTACTTAACGTTGACTGTGTGGCATTAGGGCAACTTTAGCCCGTTAGAGTTTTAATTTTGACAACCTCAGCTTGACTCCGGACAGTACTTAATAAGGCTAGAGGCTACGCCTGTAGTGAAGGTACATCGCTCCTTAAGTTAGATGAAGATTTTTAGATTCAGGGAGTCACACAGTTCCTGTAACGGGGCATCCTTTGCTGGTACTGATAACTTTTCTAGTCAACCTATACTGATTCCAGTGAAGGTAGGGCGTCTCGACTACTTTACGTACACGACGTGCAAAGGAAGATTCTAAGTAGCTAGGAAGTCCTAGCTACTAAAGGTTATTTCTAAGGCTTTAGATGAGGGGAAAGAAAAACTTTTTTAATGTATTAAGCTCCTACGTTACAATCTTCTATCTACTACTGACTTTATTCTATTAATAATAAATTGTGTCTGGCTTCTAGTGCACCGCACAATCGTGTCTTATAACGATAGGCGGGGGTAATTTAGACATAAATAAACCAATTAATAGAACTAATGTCTTTTTGCGTCAATATAACCAAATTTGATAATATTGGAACTATTATGTCAAAATTAATTAAGATAGTAACTCGTACTTTTAAATATTATTTCCTCTCATAGCAAATAATATAAATGATATCTCTTATTGAAATTAATATTTATGTAACGAGACCCCCCCCCTTAAGCAATAGTCACAATACTGACTGATGTGGAGTGATTAAGATTACTATCCTGTAAATTTATAATAATTGGTTTCAATTTTTAAAACTCCAATTTTATTGCATTGTTGATTTTTGTTTAAAATAAATTCGTTTGCGCATGGTGTCTAAACCCCTGCGCGTCGCTTGTGAGGGTGCAAAGCTGGCAGCTGCACGGATCGGTGCAGCTGTTAGTAATGCTAATGTTTAGTAGACGCTCATGTGTCTACTAAACATTAAACATACGGGAAAGAAGTCACCTCCTACTCCAATTATAGGTGACTGGTTTAAGTCACCTGCTACTTCCATTGTAGGTGACTGGGATGAGTCAACATCATCGCCCGACTCGGTGAAAACTGTGATGGGCTCCGAATCAACCGAGGCCATGTCCGTGAAACCTTCGAATTCTCATATGACAATCAAAAACGTGATCACCAAAAGGGTCTGACCAAGCGTCAAACGGAGTTGTTTGACGCTTGGTCAGACCCTTTTGGTGTGGAGTCATCTTGTGGTGGCTCCATGAAAGATGACTACTTAAGTGATGTCAGTATGCATCACCAGGAACGAAGTGATCGTAAAGGTCACTTCGGTATAAATGCTACTGCTCGTGCTTAGTAGGAATAAAGTGATTCTAAGGATCGCGCCGAGAGCCATGTTAGCGTTATCGTTAACATGAGCCAACGGGAGAGAGACCTCAATGCGGTTCACTCCCGAAAAGAAGCCTTGGTTCCCTTAGAGGGCAACCAAACTCGTTGGTCTAGTATGACCAACAATCGGGTTCATATTTCGTTGCTCGACTCATCCAGGCTTCACAAGCCTAGTGAGGACGAAATGGAATTCTTGATCGATGGCTTTTCCGGCATCGGTGGTAAACTTGTAAGCGAGGAAAGAAACTTAATCCTTTGTTCCAAGCCTGGGAAGCATTTGTACAGAATGTGCAAAACATAGGCCATGAGGTCTGGCTTGACAAACTAGATGCTTCCGTGAACTGTTCGAAAAATAGACCGTATTCGGTGCGCGCTACAAGCTGCACCGTTGGTCTAGAGAGGCAGGGTTACATTGCCTCCCGTGAAGGACGCTTGTCCATTCTGTTTTAAGGGCGCAGGTCATGCCCCTAAGGAAGCATACTCCCTTAAGATTCTCATTGGAGAATGATCATTTCTTGTGAGATGCGCGAAGATTGAGGACCACCATCCTTTACGAGCCGAACGTGCTCGTTCTCTCTTGGCCCTGTGTAGCGACTCAAACATCGCCGGTCTCTTTGTATGAGCCGCGATTTGTAACAAAATTTTGTGATGCACCCGAATCCACTAGGAGGGTCATCACTTGGTCATAGCCCCTTACTTGAGCGCTATAGACCAGCAGGGTTGAGGTCCGAACGTTTGGTACTTTAGGGACTATGCTTCCCATTTGTTCCACAACTCTGAACTTAGGGGTAGCTTCAGAGTCCCCGTCAGTAGGGCATCCTGCCCCTACTGCGCTCCTGCATTTCCCGACCCCTTAGAGGTCGATGCAAACTCATGCATCTCGCATGCTGGCTCTTGTCATCGCCCTTTGGGTAGGGAGTCCTCTTGTTGGGCATCTTTACCCCAGCAGGGACCTTGGCATAGCAGCGAGCGATCATATGGCTGCACTTGCCGCATTCATAGCAGACAACGTCTGCATTGCTCAACTCCATGGGAGTGGCATCTGACCTCTCGGCCGACGGCTTATATTTAACAGTCACCGAGGCACTGTTGAAGGATTGCTCCTCAACCAAGGCAACTTGGATTGCCTCTTTTATCGTCGACGGCAGTTTTCTGAAAAGGCCTGTCGCGATGAGCCAGGCCGTAGTCCGTTCATAAACGTGGGCACCTATGGTGGCACGGGCGGAGATGCCCGAATATAACGAGGATGCGTACGCATTGCCTTGGCGGTGCAGTACACGAAACTGGAAATCTACTTTGGCAGTAATTTATTACTGCCCACATTCGTCACTACATGTTTTGGTTGATTTAGATCATTAAATGAAAAAAATGTTTGCTCTTCCATTTTTGTTAAAGTTCCGATTTTCGGGCCACCGCAATAGCGATAAAATTTTGTACGAAACGGACCACTGCATTTCTAGTCAGCAGAAATGCACCTGCTGACTCGGTTTTGTTTTTGTCTTCAGTCGCCGGGGTGCGACCGGAGCGCGTTGCGGATACGTCATTGTCCTCATTAGTGAGAGCATTATTGCTTTCACTAATATTATTGTTTTCAATGCTGAGTCTTTTGGCATCGTTATCAAAGACAGTAATAGCATTATTGCCAATACTGAGTTTTTCACTACAATGTTAATTAAAATAACACCGGTATCCTTCGCATTAATCATTGTGTCAATGCGTGATGAGCAAGAACTAGAAAGTTCTTTGCTCCAGCAGACCCCCCCCCTTGAACAAGAGTCACTCTCAAACAAGGTGGGTATACGTGGATGGCGTTAGCCATTCACATTAAATAGTGTATGCTTCGTAAAAGCATGCACTGAATTGTTGATATCAAATTTTACCATCGGCAAGAACTCGCTTCCACTCGTAAAAAAGTTGACGAAATCGCGAAGTATCTGTTCGAGGATACAATTTGCACTTTCAGTACCATCTGTTTCAGGCTGGTCAGAAGTTGACATTTTCAATCGCGTTCCAATTTGAACACAGATTGCCAAAATTTCGACCCAAAACAGTTCATGTGGTAACCCATGGAGTCGAAAAATCGTGTCTACAAAGACACGAGCATAGCCTTTGGCTGTGATCGGCTCCGGAACGGCAGCAAGATGTACCATTTCGCTGAAACGATCAACAAAAACAAGAATACCCCATTTGTTCTTATGATCGTCGTCGGAAAATCCGAAGACGAAGTCTCGTTAATACAGACTGCCAACACTCTGCCGGAACAGGCAGATGTTGTAATGGAGCACGGGTGAAGCACTGGGCTTTACCCGCTGACAAACTTCACAAGCACGTATGTACTTGCGGACAAACTCATACTGGCGTAGCCAGTAGAAGTCGCGACTTATTATGAGATAGGCCTTTTCACGTCCACGATGACCACTTATTGGTGCATCGTGGCCTTCATTCATGATGTGTAATCGCAAATCAATATGGCTGCGGATGACGACTCGAGGTACGTCGCTAGCAATTACTGTGTAATACAAGAACCCGTTGCGTGTTATGCATCGATCTGTTGAGAATCGATACAATTTCGACAATCATTTCAAGGAGTATTGAGATGGATATCTAAGGTAATCCATCAACCCTTTAGGAGCCTTATCTTCTTGATAAGCTCTTCTAACGTCGTCAAAAGATGCTGACGACGGAACACGTATTGCTGCAACAGTGGCCTTATGCTCACTGCTGATTTGCAAAGCCGGTTTAAAATCGAGCCGACGCGAAAGCGCATCAGCGTCGACATTGAGTCGCCCTGGTTTATATTCCACGAAGAAGTTATACTCCGCGAAAAAGGCCAATCATCTCGCCATTCTTTGGGACCCCCGATCGTGCGTAAAGAAGCATGGTGTATATTAACAACGGTCTATCTCCCAAAAATAGACCCTAAGCTTAGCCACTGCATATTTCATGGCAAGAAGTTCCTTGTCATGCACTGAGTACATGCGTTCAGCTGGTTGAAGCTGACGCGTCTGATAGCAAACGACGCGCTCTGCGCCGTCTGTGTCATATTGCATAACGCACAGCCGATTGCAAAGTTGCTAAGAAACGCTGACAATTTGCGTTCGATGACCACTTAACATTTTTCTTTAACAAAGAAAAAAGATGTATTGTCATTTTGGTGTAATTGCGGGAGTGCTAGTGCAGGAATGCCGCTAAGCTGAGAGACTTTCGAGGTTCCTTTTATATCGACTGGCACAGGCCAGTTCGGTAATCGCATTGATTTTTGGATTCGGGGGCAACACCGTGTTTACTCACGATGCACCCAAAAAGTGGTTTTCGCTTGCAGTCAATATACACTTCTTGAGATTTGCATAGAACTTGTGCTTACGGATAAGTGTAAGAACCTTTACATCTTCTCTGGGATCTCACAGATGCCTCAACCAACTCAAACTGCAAGAGGTCCCTCTCTGTATAGGTGGAGGTAGCGGTGGCAGATTGGTCTCCCCAAGGAGCCTACAGGACGGCCGCGGCCTCGTAGCACAGCAGGATTGAGGACATTGGCTGTTGGCAAGGTGGCAATACGATCTAGGATCACCTTTTGGCGGTAGATGGACGCATTGTTGTACTCTTCCTGAAACCGCCCAAGAGCATCTTCAATTTGCAGTTCTGCTGCTATTGCTGGTGCTGCACGACATGGCTGCACCAACCACTAGTGCACATCGAAATCCTCAGCAGAGAGTGGAATTGCTGGTTGTGCAGTTGCACTTGCACGGAACCAGTTCTTGCAAGGATGCCCATGTTTTAATGAGAACAAACCTTGAAAGGCTCCCCTGCTATTTTCGAGTCTCAATGTGAACTGCCGAAAGGTTGACTCCAATCGTGCAGCTGAAATCTTCCCCATAACTGCGGCAAAAATTGGCCCAAACTGGATGTCTGCAACTGATTGTTCGATGGCAGTTTGGTGTTTGGTAGTGGCAAACTGCCCATCACAGGCAAGACGGTAGGCTGAATCTACCCTCAAGAGGTCACCTGGGAGACCGAGATCCACTTTTTCAATGCCGAGTGCGCGCTCTCCACCCTCGACGTGGTGGTACGGTCAAAGTGTAGCTTGCCTCGCATAAGCATGCTACAAACCTTTCCTTATAGACAAGCCATGTAGTCTCAAGATAGGCCATGACATGACGTGAAAACATTTCTTGCATAACCTCAAACTGCTGTTTATAATATGCCACTGTGTATGAAAACACATGAGCGTTGCACTGCTTGAGTAGCTCCTGACAAGCCTCCATTGAGTCAAGTGACAGTCGATGCTCGGCTGTTATGCTATTGCTGATATGCCAGGCAAAGAAGCAAGTTAGCATCAGGAAACACGCTGTCAAGCGAGTTCATCAAGGCCAACTCTCGGTCAGTGACAAAGGTGGATGGGACAACCCCAAACAGCTCTAAAACGCGTGCCAGAAGCTGCACTGCCCACAGGTAATTCTCTTCTGCCTCTGCTGCAATGAAGCAGTATGCAAACGTGAATGTCTGCGGTGTGGCGGTCACGCCTACAACGTGCATCAATGGCAGCCCAAAGCTGTTAGTATTCAATCAACCATATTTTTCCCGCTGAGAACTTGCTGCAGACTTCCTTTGCTGATGGTGAGACAATGAACAGGTGTGTGAGCCTTTGTTGGTCGTCAAACTGCGTGAAATAAGGAGCCTCGGCCTCGTTCCTTTCAAGGTTGTCAAGCAGCGCTTGAAGCGGAGAGCGGCCAGCCAGCTTGAATTAAGTTGTACACATCGCGAGGGGTCACGCTCACAGTTTGCCTGCGCATTGTACTGACTATGCGCGTCGGTCGCAGCCCATCTGAAGCAAGCCGAAAAACTTCTTGGCGTTGGAATGGGGTTAGTCACGTCCTTGCGGGTGGACAGACGGGTCGGCAAAGGGTGCATGGTTGCGTTCCTTGTCATAAAAGACCCTGCCCACTCTGTCCCATTTTGACGGCGTGTGGTGCAGTTAAAGGTACATCCTGTTCCCCGACTGCCACGCACGTGTTTGCGTTGTTGCTGTTCTGCTTCTGCCTCTGGTTGTGGCTGTTGTGCTCCACAAGAACAGTAGAGACTCACAACTTTCACGTCACCAGCTTTTTTGTTACCCACCCGCCTTGTATGTGTGATAGTCAAAACAAAACCCTCGTCATGCAATTGAGTATCTACTGCAACACGAGCCTCTTCTAGGGTAGCAAATACACACTATCCGAGCTCTTCAAGTAGTTCCAAGTTGTTCAGGTTGTTCATTGCAAAGAGATTGAAGTGTTATGGTAAGTGAATTGTCGCCAACAAATGGCGGCGGCAAAATATTTTTTTCGTTATAATTTATGTAACGATATAGCCAATCACAGGCCTCGAACACTAGCTTTGGGGTTCTATATCAACATGGTGAGTGGTGGTTAGCCAAAGGTGAGTGCTGGTTAGCGGCTCCCTTTTTACAAAATATATACTTTTTTTAATAAATAAAAAACTAGTTTTAAACTCGCAAACTAAATCGTTATTCCCACAGCCTATGTATTCGAGGTTCCAATCCAAAATGTCTACAAGTATGCGATACTTAATAGGGACATGTATAATTTTATTATACAAAGGGTGCTTGTAACGGGGTGTACGTTACACTAACATTATCTCCTATAAGAGGAAAATAGATACTATTTCCTATGAGAGGAATAAATAAAGAAGTACACAATTATTAGTTATATTTAATTTGACTTAATAGTTCCAATATTACCAGATTTGGTAATGTTGACGCAAAAAGAAATTATTTCTTTTGATTAGTTGATTTAAGTTAAAAATCAAACCCGTCAATCGATATAAGATACGATTGTGTGGTGCGCAAGTAGGCGCCAAGTGCGCATGTAGGCGCCAAGTGCGCAAGTCGGCGCATAGATAATTTGTTATTAATGTCATAAAGTCAGTTGAAGACAGAAGATCGATACGGAGGTACTTGATAGATTAATACAGTTTTACTTTTTCTCTATTCTGAAGCCTTGAAATTCACATTTGACAGCTCAGACTTCCAAGATACTTAGAATCTTTCTCTGCACGTCGTGTACGTGAAGAAGTCGAGGCGACCCACCTTTACTGTGATCAATGTAGGTTGACTAGTATACTAGCAAAGGGTGACCTGTTACACCTGGTAGCACTTTGAAGTCCTTTCAACGGTCCATGCACGTTCCATCCAACATATACATGCTGGATGATGAAGGGAGGAGCTTTCTAGCCCCTCAAGAAGGCTATCACGCAACGTGTAAGAGGTTCACTCATTTGAGTGACCTTGCATGATGAGCGATCGATCGTATGATTTCGGTCGTAGGCGGATCAGCCGTTGGCGTCATGCTGTTCACTCTAGGCACAGATGAGCAACATGCGGTCATAGGCGAGTTCGTACAACATGAACTCGACGGGGCCAGGAAATGTGGCCTTGCTTCACCAGCAAGGCTCTCAACACTCGGAGGTGTTACGAGAACTGGTGGCTTGATATTGGAACTGACAGCAGCATTGATATTCTGCGAGCAGGTCGACGCGGAAACGTCGGCCCAAAAGCTTAAAGATATAAATCTCTAAGTTTAAGGGAGTCGAAGGCGATTTCCTTTTAGATGCTTCGTCGAGTTAGACGACGTTATTGAAGCTCGCCGCATCAATCAATGATGATGCGACAAAAGTAAAATTTGGCATGTCCAACTTAACCGGACTTGCCAAATCTTTTGCCTTGGGGCACAAGCTTCACGACCCAATGGTTTTTGGGACGTATGAGGTCTTTAAGACCCGGCCCAGAAAAGCATTACAGCCGCCACGTACAGAATTCAGGGCTCGAGACGAGCTCCTTAATTTGGAGGGCAAGCGTGACCTTCACGGTTATGCCCAGCATACACGATACCTGGTCAGTTAAATCGTGAATCATTCAATTGATGAACAAGCACAGGCAACTGTGTTTATCAAAGGTCTCGCAGACGGGTTTGTTGAGACTCACCTGTTCCGGCTTGAACTGGTGTCGCTCGACCAAGCGATCTCTATAGCAGAACAGGAGAAATTCAGTCTTAAACAGGCTTTCGTCCACTCTGGAGCTTACCGTCCTTCGAGACGACAAGAAAACGGAGGTCCAGAACCTATGGACCTCTCGTATGTAGAGAGCGAGAAACCTCGCTCTTCAAATTAAAAACGATTACGAAAATGTTATCGCTGTAAAAATCGGGTCACTACGCCTATGAGCGTAGCTCAATTCCCAGTACCTAGAAATACAGCGAAAAGATTGACCTCCCGTTGGAAACAGCGGATGACGCGGATCGGACGTTGTTGCGAAATTGCAACAGCGGGGCGGATCGTCAAAAAAACGATCGGGATCAGTAGGTGCGGAGCGCCTTACTGATCCAGAAACGTCAAAAAAATTACAGGTCTTCTGACGAAAGTTGCTCCTCATACACATTGTGTGTAATTGCTCCAAGTGATGAGTTTCACCTCATCACCTTGAAAGTTAAAGGGGCATATAAATTGCCTGTAATCGATTGTGGGGCGCCGAACGATTTTGTTCGACGCTTATCGCTAGAAGATCACAGACTCAACTGAGCGCGATATCCTTTTAACGAGGATGACAGTGCGCCTAGCAACAGGCGCATCTTTTAAAGTAAGAAAAACGTGTAGTTGGTATCCAATACACGTTAAAGGGTAAACAGTCCAATGACGATTTCATCGTACTTGAGTTGGATGACAAATTTGATGCCATCCTTGGATTACCACAGCTCAGAAAGCGCAAGCCATGCATAAACTGGCAGTATCAAGCCGTAACGATGCCTGTCTCTCATTAATCAAGGGTCATCTGATGAACGTCTTGGAGCGTCCACAAGCGTGTGGATGTCCTACGAGTACGTCGGATAGCCTCACTTGTGGCTCGGTCGTTTGCACGACTGCACAAGACCTCAGTGTTGAATACCCATTACACTGTGAAGTAAGATCCGACGGCTGTGCACAAGCTTGGGTAGCGTCGAAGATCGGCCACTCGAATAAGTTTAGTTGCACGAAACAAGGATGCTAGCTTGGTAAGCAACATCAATATAAATGTTCAACGCCTGTCTTTGAGAGACGGCTCGAAAGTCCTAAATCGACTGAAGAGTCGAATGGAGAGGATCTCGCTGTGGTTACACAACGACAGCTAGAGGCAGTTGGTGGGGATACTACCCAAAGAACTTGATGGAATAAGTCCCCAAACCTTTGCAAGAATAAATACCCAGAACCTGTGGTCAAAGATTGCCAGGTATCTTTGGAAATAGGTTCCAAAGATGAAACTGAGACACTGAATGTCTCAGTAAACAACGGATTAATTGTAGGCGCTTATACACTTGATCTGACAGCGCCTTCAAAAATTAACTTCTGAGATAACTCCATTGTCAATGCTAGAACCGAAACGGTTCTTGCGTGATTTGCGTAGTGGCAAAGTCACGCAGCTTTGCGTACTTGTCACAGATCACTACTACGTGGCCGATATTCGGTCAGTGGTATTTTTTGAGAACGAGCGGGGTCTTAGCAGCTCATCAATGGATGAAAGTGTCCTCGATGAGAAGACCCAGATGGATCGTTTTACGTCCCAATCCTAGGAGCCTTTAAAGACAAATCCTTTATATAAGAATTTGATCGAATTCGGAGATGTGTTCCCTGAATCGATACCGTGCGAGTTGCCTAAGGATAAGGGCACTCGACAAGAAATCGACCTGATTCCAGGCTCAAGAAATTATTTGCCGATCGCTTAGCAGCGAGCCACGTGAGAGAGTCAACCTCCCGACATAGCTCTCCGACTTTATGTGTGCGTAAGGCAGCAAAAGGGAAGTGGATTGTGCATGCGTTCAGTAACTTGAGCGCTGCAACGGTACTGGCTCAAACGCCGATGCCACGGAAAGACGTAATCATTAATTGTATATAAAAGAGTACTATCTTTCGTCAATGGATATGAATGGATGGATTCTATCAGATTCTTATGCGTGAAAAGATATCCCGTTTTAAGCAGTAAGTATCCCAAGCGGAATGCTATGAGAGTGGCTAGTTAAATCCACAGGGACTTAGTAATGCCGCTGAAACATGCAACAGATGTGTGACCAATCTGTTGAGATCGGTGCGGGATTTCACACCGAGCTATTTTAATGACGTCTTCATTTATAGCAGAGCCATGAACGGAAAAATCGGACGTTGAAGTACATCCTACACATGTCCGAGAAGGTGCCGTTAGCCTGGTCACAATGCTCGACGTTGTCGGATCTCTCTGATACTGAAGAAGATAGATAGACAATAGCTCAAATTAATATTCAATAAAAAAATGGTTTTCAGGTGGCGGCATTATTTTTTCTTTAAATTTGGTGGTTCTAGACAATCATCGGCCTCGAAAATGAGCTTAGAGGCTCTACATCGACAGGGTGACTGGTGGTTAGCGGCTCCCTTTAAAAATTAGTTGTCAATTTTAGTTGTGAGGATATCAATACCCTAAATGAATAAAAAATAATTCCTTCTTTCCTCGGGGGAAATTTGTCACGGGGCACTGCCGACTTGTACTGTTTCAGTACAAGTCCACTTCGCACTGCCTCAGTGAGAGTGGTGCCTCACGGCCTCACGTCGCTTCACGTAGACTAGTACGTGCAGAGTAGGTCTTTTTCTTACAACACACTTGCTTTTAAGAGGGTTGTATCAATATAATTAAGTTCTTCTTGTCTATCTACTTAATACTAACTTAATTATAAACTAATACGAAACATGTACTAAAGTTTTATCTGTCTTTCTCTTTGCGCGCGTCCAGCGCTGACTGGACCGCGGAGAAAGTAGATTGAATAGTATATATCTACCAATCTATAAGCTTTTAGAATATTGCCATGCAAAGTAATATTTTCCAATAATATCTACCTTGTAGATTATATATTAATTAGCAATACTAAGGGGTTAATTTCATGTAACATTACACTCCGTTACATCCCGCCTCCCTTGAACGACAACCACTCTGACTGTCATTGAGTAGAGTGGTCACTATGAGACCAATTTATTAAAAACGATGTTGATTGGTCAGAACCATCATTGTTAATTCTATTGCGGTATGCGAATAGTGCGGCGCCTTCGGCTGCGGTCCATGCACCGCGGGCGACGCATTATTGTCTCTTGCGGCAGACGTTCCGTCTCTTTAGTGTCATCTTCTCCCGCAGCTCTACATGTTGCGGGTGCACGTGGTGATACACCACGTGAATGCGACCCCTCTTTAGAGGTCGACTACCACGTTGGAATCCACCAATGGTTGCGACGGGGAGGAAAAATTAGAAACGAACCGTGTGTCGGAGCTAGAGTCGAAGATCGACAAACTCGACCGCTTCCTCCATGATTTGAGGAAGGACTGGATCACGAGCGCGATAAGCGTCGCTCGTTAGAGCAGACGGTGCAGGCTCATCCTATCAAACGGTTGGAAGACCGTTCGAAGAGTGCGTACTCCATTTTAGAGTACGAACGGAAGTATCAAGCTCTTCGTGATGAGCTGTCGTCAGCTCATCGCGGTCTCGAGGATCTTCAGACCCGACATGAGAATCTCCAGAGTCAGCATGAGAATCTGGTTTGTGACCACAAGAATCTTTTTGGGCTTCTTGAAAAGGGTGGTCGGATCCGTCCTCGGAAGAAACCGCGTACTGATGGTACGGGCGGAGCCGACCAACGTAAAACTTGGATGCGTTTTTCGCATCCTGCGTGGCAATTTATTGTGTACGCATTGTCGTTGCGATACAGTACACGGAAAGGCCCAATGAACTTGGGTAGTAGTTTATTGCTACCCAGGGTGATGTAACGGGGTTGTTCGTTACATGAAATTAACACTTAAAGGTTGTTAATTAATATATTATCTAATAGGTAGATAATATTTGGAGAACATTACGTTTTATAGTAATGTTCAGAAATCTTATCCATAAATAGGTATATGCCATTATATCTTTTTATACCGCAGACTAATCAGCTGTAAACGTAAACAAAGAGAGAGACAGATAAGATTTCAATTGCATGTTTAATATTAGTTTATAATTAAGTTAGCATTAACAGATAGAAAGAAGAGATACTTAATTATATCAATACAGTTTTCATTTAACCCTCTTTAAGTGTGTTGTCTTAAAAAGAAGTCTCCTCTGCACGTACTAGTGTACGTGAAGTAACGTAAGTCACCACTCGCAACTGAAGTAGTGCGAAGTGGACTTGTACTGAGGCAGTACAAG
The DNA here is from genome assembly GCF_004359215.1 of Bremia lactucae. Lineage (NCBI taxonomy): Eukaryota > Oomycota > Peronosporomycetes > Peronosporales > Peronosporaceae > Bremia > Bremia lactucae. The sequence goes on from NC_090617.1 coordinate 1,705,108, forward strand.
TCGTAGTGCCCCGTTACACCTTAGCGACCTCACCCAACGCGCTAAGTACTCTAGTAAAGTGTCGTCACGGGAGCGGTGATCCGACTCCTCGTGCGCACTTACCAAGTAGGAAGTAGTTTTCAGAATGATTTATATTTAATGGGTGCTTCATTGGGAAGCGAGGCTTTAGAAGCCATAGTTGATTAATCGGTTCCTAAAAGCTAAAAGGATTAGCATCTGGTTGGGCCTCGCCAATCATCTAAACAAATATAGCTAAAATTACGCTGAAATGGCTAGGCCATTATCTTCATCCTCAAAAAGGATTCCGATTGGTGCTGGACAAGCACAGAGCATAAATACTTCATTGCAAGTAACTCTTTGTCATGAACAGATAAATTCTTTTACGCAGCTTTAAGCTGTCTAGACTCAAACGCAATTACACGTTCACGCCAATCACCATCTGTTTGCAACAGAGCACTGCCAATGGCAAATTCGATGCGTCACAAAGCCCGACTCAAACAGACGTTTGAACCGCCTAGGGCTGCGTTCAGAGCTCGATCAGAGTTTCTGAAAATCTCAAGCAAGACAAGCGTGTTGTTCACGCTTATGCCCAGCATGTACGACTCTTAGCAAGTTGTATCACGAACAACCCAGTTCATGAACACACGTAGATTACGGCGTTCATGGAAGGTCTTACGGATTGTCTTGGAACTGGATACGCTTGAAGAAGCAATATCGGTTGCGAAACAGGAGGACTTTAGCTTGAGACAGGCTCAAGCTAGTTCGTCATCGTATCGTCCTCCAAGACGACACGAGCTTGAAGGTCCAGAACCTATGGACATATCTTATGTCAAAGCGAGAGACCTTGCTTTCGAACAATAATCGATTGCAGAGATGCAATCGCTATCAAAGTTAGGTCACTACGCTTATTAGTGTAGTCCCACAGACGACAGTGAAAGGCCAATTTGGATTTGGCAGTGCCAGAATCGGGGCATGGATACGACTATCCTAGACTGCTTGAACAGTAAGGGCGAATGGTGTAACGGGCCAAAGTTGCCCTAATGTTACACAGTCCCCGTAAATTACACTTGATGTTCTTAAGGGGATGGTCAATTACTTAAATAAAAAATTACACGCACCACTTGGGTGTGGTTCACATTTTTGACCAACCCTTGTGTATGCAATGCACATAGGTGCATTCACATTAGGAGGGATGATACCTAGCGTCATTCGTGATGACGGCTAGCGTCATCCGTTGCGCGAGGTATCTCCCTTTATGCCCTGGCAAATCTCCAGTATTGTCACTATTGACACTCAGCATGGTGCCATCTCGGCCGACCACACTCAGTGGACTTAGACGTGCCAATCCACATATATCAGGGATATTGCACCCTTGATAATTCGGCTTTAGGCCTACAACGCTTTTAGCATTCAGTAAATCGTTATGACATTTGGTGTCACTCGACAGAGTACGTACCGTTCCACCCCCTTCCTCTGAGTCGGACTCAAAAATAATGTTTAGAACATTGGCTTCGATTTACTCAGACATTCCAATGCTTAAAGCACTGACAGATTGAGTCAGTGATCCGCGCCAATAGCGCTTTTGTTGCCTAGCAAAGGTGGGTTGATGACTCTCCAAAACTTTGCTAAGAACATTGCGCGTGGCGCCTAAGGTCTTAGACCTCCAATCGATCCATGGATATCATATCCCAAATCCATATCAAGAACGAGACAGCGTTCCATACTGTCAAAGTCCAGAAATGTTATGCCTAAGTCTAAAAGAACTTTAGGAACAGTGACACGAGTCCCAGTCGCTAAGCGACCAGGGATTGTATCACTTTCATGCTTTTAAGCGCCTCGGGATATTGCTGATTTTCCTTAAGGGAAAGACGTCGAACAAAATTGCAAGACGCTTTTGTGTCAATTAATATTTTGACCATGGCTTATCAAAGCCCTTCACAGTTGCTGAAGCGACTAATACGGCAGGCTTGTACTCCGTTCCGTGCCATTACGCACCGAGCTAATTGGGGCTAGGTCCTGTTTACTCTCACCTCCAAGATGTTCAACAGAGCCTAGGTCTTTCCCAGTAGGGCGCCCTGCACCTACTGGGTATCGACGTTTTCTCGCACCGTACCAGATTTTTGGTATAGGTCGGAATTTGTGCTCTTTCGAGCTTTACGCGTAATTCGTTGGGGACAGGCCGGACGTAAATGTTTCGTGCTTTCGCACATACGTTACCTACGAACGTTCTTATGCTGTTTCATAGCTTGAAAAGCCTCTTCTCCTTCCTCAACGAGGCTTAGATCCATGGGTTCTGGTCTAACAGACGAAAGCCATGTGCTCGAAGAGCTTTTTCGGTAAATAGGCGTGCTAACACGAGCAGACGACTTTAAATCGAACTTAGCGCGTAGCGCTATGGCGACTGCCTCGTTGAAAGTAGCAGGGTGGGATCGGAATAATTCCGTCCTGGCAACGCCCTCCTCGAAACCCCTCATTGAGACCCCTCACTGAAACACCCATAAAGACTGTTACGACAATTGCTTCATGCACCGGGTCTTGATGCATAGATGCAATGAGAGTTCTCAACTCCTGGACATAGTCCCCTAGGGTTCGTTTACCCTGTCGAGTCGCTATAAGCCGTGGTCGCATGCAAAACCCTGTTCAGGCGGTGCAAACATGCTGGTCATTTGCTGTTTCAGCGAATCTCACGATGGAATAGCGTCGTTTGTGGACTTGCTGCACGATAGTGCCCACTTCATGGCTCTACCTCCGAGTTTGGAAATGGCCATAGCCACCTTTTGCCGTTCTGTTAAGAACATGGCAGAGTCAATGGACATTTATATATGCTTGATCTAACAAGGGAGGTTTTCCCCTCTTTTCCCTCAAATGGCTTCACATTGACAACTAGAGGGCGAGCCTTAGGCTCTGAATTAGGTACAGGATGTACCGAGTTGGCATAGATTCCGCGAGGCCTGAAACCTGGCCGATCAGGGAGGATTCATATCGCATGAAGGCTTCAATCCTTGCATGCAGGACCTCAGGTTCCTGGGATATAATAAACTCTACATGTTCATGCCCAAACAAAGTTTTGAGCTTGTCATACGCTGAAATGTACCACAACAACGTTTCTCCAACCAATGTATACTCCATTACTCTAATATGTATTGCAAGCGTATCTTTCTAGATACCTCGCGTAACGGACGACGCTAGCCGTCATCCTCTCTAATGTGAATGCCGTCAGAGACATCACATCCACAAGGGTGGATTACAATACGTGTAACGGGGTGTATCATTACATGAAATTAACACTTAAAGGTTGTATTTAATATTATATTTAAAAGGTAGATAATTTATGGAAAATATTATTTTACATAGTAATGGACTGAAAACTTATACATTGGTATATATAGGCCATTGTATCTACTTGCTCCGCGGTCCAGTCAGCACTGGACGCGTGCAAAGAGAGAGACAGATAAGACTTTATTACATGTTTTGTATTAGTGTATAATTTAGTTAGTAGTAAATTGATAGAAACCCAAGAACTTAATTTTATTAAGTAACACGTTTAATAATTTACAGTAAGATGATGATGTCAACGTACTGGTTTTGGAGGACAAATTTGATGTCATCCTAGGTTTACCTTGGCTCAGAAAATATGAGCCAAGAATAAGCTGGCAACATCGATCCGTAAAGATACCTGTCACTTGTTCATCAGATGGCCATCTGATGAACGTCTTGGAGCGTCCACAAGTGTGTGGATGGACTACGTGTGAGTGCAATGGCCTCACTTGTGGTACTTTTGTTAGTATGACTGCACAAGATCAAAGTGTGATTACTAATAACCCTGTGGAGTCAGCTGCCGGTGGCTGTGCGAATGCATAGGCAGCACCGAATGTCCACCACTCGAATAAGTCGAGTAGATTGAGACATGATTGTACGCCTAGCGGGCGACATTCAAGGAGTATACCAGTTGCCCCAAAGGGACAACACGATGATCCTACGTCGAGTAGAGAGTCGACCGTAGAGGACCCGACTGTGAAAGCGCAATCACAGTCATTAAGGAATAAGTCCACACGTTTTTGAGGTGAAAGCTCCACAATAATTCATGCTAGAGTGACAAGACTTCAGCATCCCGAGAGATAAATCCCTCGGCAGCCTGTGAATAAGGGGTCATAGGAAGAAACCGAGACATTGAATGTCTTGGTTAATGACGGATCAAGAGTAGGCGCTTACACTCTTGATCTGTATGCGCCTTCGAAGTTAACTTCGGAGATAACTCAATTACCAACCCTAGAACCTAAGCGGTTCTTAAGAGATCTGCATGGTGGTAAAATCAAGCAGATCTGCGTACTCGTCACAGAGGACGACTACGTAACCGACATTCGGTCAGCGGTAATTTTTGCAGAGAACGAATGGGTTCTCAGCAGCTCAATGATGGACGAAAATGTCCTCGATGTGAAGACTCGCATTGAGAGATATATTTCTCAATCCTGGGAGTCACTTAAGACAAATCCTTTATAAAGGGTTTGGTTGAATTTAGGGATGTATTCCCTGATACAGTTCAATGCGAGTTGCCTAAGGATAAATGCACTCGACATGAGATCGAGCTCAAACCAGGCTTGAAGTTCTGTGTTATGAAGCAGTGGCCACTGCCTCGTGAACAAGTACTTGCGATCAATAAATTCTTCATCTGTCGATTGAAAGCGGGCCATTTGAGGGAGTCAACCTCCCCACATAGCTCTCCGACCTTCTGTGTGCGAAAGGTCACAGGAGAGAGGCGGATAGTGCAGCCATTGCCGGCGACACTCCACGTGTCGTGGTCCCAACTCACAATGATTTGCGCTTGCGCATCATGTATGAGTGTCACGATGCGCCAACAAGCGGGCATCGTGGACGTGAGCAAACTTATCTCACAGTAAGTCGAGACTTATACTGGACCCGCCAGTATCAGGTCGTGCGCAAGTACATACGAGCTTGCGAGGTATGTCAACGGTTAAAGCCTAGCCATTCATCCTGTGCGCCTCTCCAACCTATACCACACCTGGCAGAGTGTCGGCAGTACATACCTATGAACTCCGTCTGATTCAACAATATGGTACATCTTGCTGCAGTACCAGAGTTGATCACGGCTCCGGGTTGTTCCCGTATCTTTATTGACACGGTAACCAAACTCCACGGGTTACCCCGTGAACTGGTCTCGGATAGAGGTCCACGGTTTACGTCGGAGTTCTGGCAATCCGTGTTCCGATCTCTCGGAACACGGCTGCCTATGTCAACTTGTGATCATCCAGAGACAGATGGTCAGATTGAACGCTCAAATCGCGCACTCGAAGAGAAACTTCGAGGTCACGTCCAATCGTATCTGAATTGGAGCGAGTTTTACCGATGGTCGAATTCGCCATCAAAAATTCGGTGCATACGTCGACAACGCATACACCGTTCTTCGTGAATGGCTTACGCCATCCACGTATACCCACCCAATTAGAGGGATCTTTCAGGTTAAGGGGGCTCGCACGAGAAAAATCATTTCTGGCTCATGCTCATCACGCGTCGAAGTTAACAACGACGCGAGTGACGTCGATGTCGAAGATATCGGCATCGAAGAAGAGAAAGATCTCATGGCAGTGCGCATAAAGCGTACTGAAAAAGACAAAACAAATGATTCAGCATAGTAATTTCTGCTGCTCCCTTAAACGACAATCACTCTGACTGTCATTGGATGGAGTGGTCACATAGTGACCACTTAATTTAAAAAAGATGTTGATTGGTCAGAAGAATCATTTTCAATTCCATTTCATGAAGAACAAAATCATGCGGGGTGCTGATAGTGCTGCGCCTTCGGCTGCGGTTCGTGCAGCCGCGGGTGACGCACCGTTATCTCTTGCGGCAGACGGAACGTCTGCCGTAGTATCTTCTACTCGCGCAACACTAGATGTTGCGGGTGCACGTGGTGATTCACCACGTCAATACGACCCCTCTTTGGAGGTCGACTACGAATGCGAGTCGGATGAGGTGGCCGACTCGGGGAGAATGGAACCGTCGCCCGATATACGTCAGGCGGCTGACTATGAGCCTTCGAATGAGAGGGCTCATTCTGATAGACGAGTAAACAGTCTATTTGGATCCGACGATGAGGATGATCCCTCATCGCCCGTACGATCTCCCATACGGTCACCTGCACGTGTTTCTGTGCAAGGTGACGACGATGGCGTAAGCCATCGTAATAAAAGTTCTTGTGGCACCCCTGCTTCAGTGGGTACCACTCAGGGGAGTGAAAACAATAAAATGTCTCATCTCGCCCCTGAGCAGAAGCCGTGGCTTTTGCCATAACGGCTAATCAATAGCTTGTCTGGAGAGACTACTCCTTACAATAAATATCCCTTATTTATTGCGACAAAGCTACATGGCCTTGATCCACGCGCGAAGAACTTCCACGCCGAATTAGATTTTTTATGTCGATGCTTTTCTTAAGCATGGATGGTTTAGTGGCAACAATAAGCGAAACTTTATCTCGCTTAGGCAACCCTGGAGCGCGTTCATTCGCATTGCCAAAGACATTGGACGCGAAGCCTGACTTCTAAAAATTTAACGCGAATCGCGTTAAGTTTGAGAAACGAACTCCAACCGGTGCAAAGTATAAATTGCATCGGTTGTCACGTGAGGCTGGGCTTCCATGCCTCACGTGGGGTGATTACTATCCGTGTTGTGTTGACAACACGAAGAGAGTAAAAGGGGATGTCTATTTCCCTTCTTCATCTGGGGAAGGGCTCGCATCTCTATTGAGATGTGGGATGCGTTTGACGTTTTGCAATCGATTTACATGCGCCAGGGGCGCGTGTTTTCTGATGGAACTTCTGAACCATCGGATAGGTCTCGTCATACTGACGAACGAGGCCCTCAACGTAAACAACCAGCTGGGAACGAGGCTCCCAGCTGTCATGTGAAGGTGGATAACCGCGCCAGCGAGCAAGATATCTCGTTCGCTGCCCCTTCATATCACGGTACTTCAAAAATACGTTCCACAGGAAACGTTGACCACCGTGGGAATCCGCCAATGGTTGTGGTGGAGGAGGGAAAATTAGAAACGAACCGTGTGTCGGAGCTAATGTCGAGGATCGACAAAATCGATCGCTTCCTCCATGATTTGAGGAAGGACTGGATCACGAGCGCGATAAGCGTCGCTCGTTAGAGCAGACGGTGCAGGCTCATCCTAACAAACGGTTGGAAGACCGTTCGAAGAGTGCGTACTCCATGTTGGAGTACGAACGGAATTATCATGCTGTTCGCGATGAGCTGTCGTCAGCTCATCGCGGTCTCGAGGATCTTCGGACCCGACATGAGAATCTCCAGAGTCAGCATGAGAATCTGGTTTGTGACCACAAGAATCTTTTAGGGCTTCTTGAAATGGGTGGTCAGATCCGTCCTCGAAAGAAACCGCGTACTGATGGTACGGGCGGAGCCGACCAACGTAAAATGTAGGATGCGTTCGGATCCTGCGTGGCAATTCTATTGTGTGCGCATTGCCTCTGCGATGCAGTACACAGAAAGGCCCAATGAATTTGGGTAGTAGTTTACTGCTATCCAGATTAATGACTACACGCTTAAGAAGGATTACCGTAGAGAGTAGCACTAGATTTAATTATAAATGAATGAACATTTGCTCTTCCATGTTTGTCTGCATTCCGTTTCTGATGGTCTACTGTGTTAGTAATGGAATCCTGTACGAAACGGATTCCTGATTCTCGAGTCAGCAGAAATTCCTATGCAAATCATTTGTTTTGTCTTTTTCAGTACGCATTGTGCGCACTGCCATGAGATCATTCTCATCTTCGATGTCGATTCCATTGACATCGACATCACTCGCGTCGTTGTTAACTTCGACGCGTGATGAGCATGAGCCATAAATTGTTTTGCTCGTGCGAGTCCTCCCCCCTTAAACTTGAGGATCCCTCTAATTGGGTGGGAATGTGAGGATGGCGTAAGCCATTCACAAAGAACGGTGTATGCGTTGGAGATGCATGCACCGAATTATTGATGGCGAATTCGACCATCGTTAAAAACTCGCTCCAATTCGGATACGATTGGTCGTAACTTCGAAGTATCTCTTCGAGGACGCGATTTACGCGTTCTGTTTGACCATCTGTTTCTGGGTGATCGGATGTTGACATAGTCAGCCGTGTTCCGAGAGTTCGCAACACGGATTGCCAGAACTCCGCAGTGAGTCGTGGATCTCTATCCGAGACTTATTCACGGGGTAAGCCATGGAGTTTGCATACCGTGTCAATAAAGACACGGGCACAACCCCGAGCCGTAATCGACTCTGGGACTGCAGCAAGATGTACCATCTTGCTGAATCTGTCTACAAAACAAGGATTTCATTGTTTTTGTGATCATCTTTGGGTAATACGAAGACGAAGTCCATAGATACGGACTGCCAACACTCTGCCGGAAGTGGGAGAGGTTGAAGAGGTACACGGGATGAAGGGCTAGGCTTCACCCGTTGACATACCTCGCAAGCACGAATGTACTTGCGCACAAACTGATACTGGCGGGTCCAGTACAAGTCTCGACTTACCGTGAGGTAAGTCTTCTCACGTCCACGATGTCCACTTGTTGGAGCATCGAGACACTCATACATGAGGCGCAAGCGCAAATCATTGTGAGTTGGGACGAAGACACGTGAAGTGTCGCCGGTAACGGCTGTGTAATACAATAAGCCGTTGCGTGTTGTGTATCGATCGGATGACGATCGATATAAAGCCGGTAAATATTTAAAATATTTATCGGATGGATTCATTAAATGATCCATCAAACATATATGGTCCTTATCTTCTGTGTAGGCTTTCTTTATGTCATCAACTAAGGTTGATTACGGAACACTCGTAGTGAGTGTTGCAACAGTGGGTTTAATTTCACTGTTGGAGTGCACTGCTGACTCGAAATCGAATCGGCGTGATAACGCATCAGCGACGACATTAAGTCGTCCTGGTTTATATTCGATGGAGAAGTTATACTCCGCGAAGAAGGATAGCCACCTCGCCATTCTTTGCGAGAGGTGTGGGATATTTACGGCCGTGCGTTATGACGCATGGTCCGTATATACGATGAACGGTCTATCTACTCGGAGATAGACACTAAATTTAGCCAATGCATAGTTCACGGCAAGAAGTTCCTTGTCATTTACTGGGTAATTGCGTTCACCTGGTTGCAGCTGACGCGATTGGTAACAGACGACGCGCTCCGCGCCGTCTTGCATTAACGCGCAGCAAAATTGCAGGCGTCACAGACCACATGAAATGGTCTGTCTTGATTTGAAATCGCCAAGATGGGCGATTGCATCAAGCTTTGCTTGATACATTTAAACGAACGCTGACGATCAGCGTTCCATAACCATTTCTCGTCTTTTCTCAAGAGACGAGAGAAATGTACTACCATCTCTGCATAATTGCGAGAGTACTTGTGCAAGTACACCGCTAAACCAAATTGGTGAAATATTATTTATCATATTTCACCAATTTAAAAAAAAAATATTTAGCTAAAAAACCTAAAGATATAGGAAATTCTCTAAGTCCCTTGACATCGACTGGAATTGGCCAGTCGGTGATTACCTTGATCTTTTCGGGATCAGAGCGCGCGCCGTGTTTACCGACGATGCACCCAAGAAGTGGTATTTCGCTTGCAGCGAATACACGCTTCGTGAGATTTGCGTACAACTTATGGTTTCGCACAAGCGTAAGAACCTGACAAACGTGAGTTTTATGTACTTCCACGTCCGTCTTACCGTCCATGGCTCGGCTATGGACGAATACATCGTCAAAGTAACTCGGTGCGAATTCTCGCACCGGTCTCAACAGATTTGTTGCGCATCTGTTGAATATTGCAGGGGCGTTACTAAGCCCCTGAGGCATCACTAGCCATTCCTAGAGCATCCCACTGGGAGTGCTCACTGCTGTGTACGGGATGTCCCGTTCACGCATAAGGATTTGATAGAACCCATCCATCAGATCCATAGACGAAAAGATCGTACTCTTAGACATACCATCTATGATTACGGCTTATTTAGGTATCGGCGTCTGAGCCGGTAGTGTTGCAGCATTCAGTTTGTTGAAAGAGTGCACTATCCGCCACCCTCCTGTGGCCTTTCGCACACAGAAGGTCGGAGAGCTATGTGGGGAGGTTGACTCCCTTACATGACCCGCTTTTACTCGATCGGTAAAGAATTTATCGATCGCAAGTACTTGTTCACGAGGCAGTGGCCACTGCTTCATGACACAGTACTTCGAGCCCGGTTTGAGCTCGATCTCATGTCGAGTGCCTTTATCCTTAGGCAACTCGCGTGGAACTGCTTCAGGGAATACATCCCTGAATTCTATTAAATCCTCGTATAGAGGATTTCCCTTGAGTGACTCCCAAGATTGAGTACTGTATCTTTCAATCCGAGTCTTCACATCGAGGACACTTTCGTCCATCGATGAGCTGCTGAGAACCCGTTCGTTCTCTGCAAAAATTACCGCTGACCGAATGTCGGTTACGTAATCGTCCTCTGTGACGAGTACGCAGATCTGCTTGATTTTCCCACAATGCAGATCTCTCAAGAACCGCTTAGGTTCTAGGGTTGGTAATTGAGTTATCTCCGAAGTTAACTTCGGAGGCGCATACAGATCAAGAGTAGAAGCGCCTACTCTCGATCC
>NC_090617.1:1716049-1722262 GCF_004359215.1 Bremia lactucae
CGCACCGGTCTCAACAGATTTGTTACACATCTGTTGAATGTTGCAGGGGCGTTACTAAGCCCCTGAGGCATCACTAGCCATTCCCAGAGCATCCCACTGGGAGTGCTCACTGCTGTGTACGGGATGTCCCGTTCACGCATAAGGATTTGATAGAACCCATCCATCAGATCCATAGACGAAAAGATCGTACTCTTAGACATACCATCTATGATTACGTTTTTTTCTAGGTATCGGTGTCTGAGCCGGTACCATTGCAGAATTCACTATCCGCCACTCTCTTCTGGCCTTTCGCAAACAGAAGGTCGGAGATGTATGTGGGAAGGCTGACTCCCTTACATGGCCCGCTTTTAATCGATCGGTTTATCGATCGCAAGTACTTATTAACGAGGCAGTGGCCACTGCTTCATGACACAGTACTTCGAGCCCGGTTTGAGCTCGATCTCATGTCGAGTGCCTTTATCCTTAGGCAACTCGCATGTAATTGCTTCAGGGAATGTTATCCCTGTATTCAATCAAATCCTTATATAAAGGATTTTTCTTAAGCGACTCCCAGGATTGAGTAGTATATCTTTCAATCCGAGTTTTCACATCGAGGACACTTTCGTCCATCGATGAACTGCTAAAAACCCGTTCGTTCTCTGCAAAAATTACCGCTGACCGAATATCGATTACGTAGTCCTCTGTGACGTCGAGTAGAGAGTCAAACTTATAGGACCCGACTGTGATAGCGCAAATAGGTTCGGAAGACGTTGAGGGAATAAGTCCCCACGTATTTGATTAATCCCCTCAGATAGTAAATGCTGAAGTGACTAGACTTCAGCATCCCGAGGGATAAATTTCTCGGCAGCCTGTGGATAAATTTCAGGAAGAATCCGCAACATTGAATGTCTTCGTTAATGACGGATCAAGAGTAGGCGCTTATACGCTTGATGTGTATGCGCCTTTGAAGTTAACTTCGAAGATAACTCAATTACGAGTCCTAGAACCCGAGCGGTTCTTGACAGAGTTGCGTATTGGTAAAATATAGCAGATCCGCTTACTCCTAGGATCATCGTGTTGCCCTTTTAGGCAACGGGTATCTTTCTTGAATCTCGCCCGCTAGGCGTACATTCATTGTCTCAATCCACTCGACTTATTCGAGTAGTGAACCTTCGGCGCTGCCTGTACATCCGTACAGCCGCCGGCAGCTGACTCCACAGTGTGATGAGTAATCACACTGTGATCTTGTGCAGTCGTACAAAGGACTGTACCACTAGTGAGGCCGTCGCACTCACTCGTACTACATCCACACGCCTGTGGACGCTCCAAGACGTTCATGAGATGGCCATCCGATGAACAAGTGGCAGGCATCTTTACGGATCGATGCTGCCAGCTGATCCTTGGCTCATATTTTCTGAGCCAAGGTAGACCTTGGAAGACATCAAATTTGTCTTCCAAATCCAGTACGATGAAATTATCATCGTACTGTAAATCCTTTAACGTGTAGTGAAATTTCACTATGCGTTTCATTACTGGTATCGATGCGCCTGTCGCTAGACGCACCGTCATCCTCGTTGGAGGGATGTTGCGCTCAACATATTTGAGCCTACGACTCTCTAGTGACTGGCGACGAAATAAAGTTATCCGACGCTACACAGTCCACTAGGGCTCTTAGTGACAACTCATTTGTCAATTTTCACGGATACCTCATCGCCAAGTGAAGAGACACATAATGACTGGGTGTCTGGAGCAAGTTTTTTCAAAAGATTTGCAAATTCTCTTGAGGTTGCTGGATCAGTGGGCGTTGCACCCCTACTGACCCCGTCCATTTTTTGGCGGTCCGCCTCGCTGTTGCGATTTCGCAGCAACGTCGGATCCGCGACCGTTGCCGTTATAGCATACGGTCCAAATTTACGTTCACTACCTTTTGGTGCTGGACGTGGGGCACTACACTCATGAGCGTAATGTCCCAATTTTTGGCAGCGATTGCGTTTCTGCAATCTCTAATTGCTCGAAAAGCGAGGTTTCTCGCTTTCGATATAAGAGAGGTCAATAGGTTCTGGACCTTCTAACTCGTGTCGTCTTGGAGAACGATACTATGACGAACTAGCTTGACCCTGTCTCAAGCTAAAGTCCTCCTGTTCGGCAACGGATATTACTTCTTCAACCGTATCCAGTTTCAAGCGAAACAGGTAAATCTTGACGGGACCAACCGTAAGACGTTGCATGAGCACCGTAATCAACGTGTATTCATGAACTGTGTAGGCGGGCACGTCGAAACGCGGCCACGCTCTACTTAGACACACACCCTAGCACAGCGAGGAAGCGAATAAATCAGCTTCTCTTGCGTGCAGTGAGGTAGTTGCGGTGGGCGCCTTAGCAACCTCATCCAACGCACTAAGAGCTCTAGTAAAGTGTCGTCACGGGAGCGATAATCCGGCTCCTCGTGCGCACTTACTAAGTAGAAAATAGTCTTCAGACTGATTTATATTGAATCGCTTATTTTTACCAATCAAAATGTCATCACTGTAGATAATACAAATATGTATTGCAAGCGTATCTTTCTAGATACCTCGCGTAACGGATGACGCTAGCCGTCATCTCTCCTAATGTGAATGCACCTATGTGCATCACATACACAAGGGTTGGTCACAAATGTGATGCACACCCGATTGGTGGGTCTAATTACTTTATTTAAGTAATTGACCATCCCCTTAAGTACACCAATTGTACTTAACGGGGACCGTATAACATTAGGGCAACTTTAGCTCGTTGCACCATCCCTCCCTTAACGAACGAATTAACACTTTAAACTCGTCGAAGAGGAGCAAGGAACTGCGAGCAGCTTTACGCGCCGCTAGTTCACTCGATCACTCTAGCGCACGTGTTTCCATACACGGCACGGCGCCCAAGATGCCACCTAAAAGGGGCCACGTTGGTGGGTCGTCTGCGAAGACGCCCACTCAACCTCGCACTAAGCGCACGCGCCGCGTTAATTCGCCGGCTGCGTCTAATGCCTTAGTCAGAACGCCGACAGCCACTGCGGTTGTCGCGTTATCAGGGCTAAAGGATCCATACCACTTTAATAGTGAGGATGTTGATCCGTCGCTCGTTGTCGACTACAATGAGTCGACACCGTTGCCGTCACCTCATAGTCGTGATGCGGACAACGAGCTCATGAGAAATGATGATGCGGCATTATTGCCCATACAAACTTCTCTCATGGCTCACAACACGGAGTTAGCACCATTTACGAATGCTATCCCGTCGTCTGCGCTGGAAAGCGCAGCGACAGATAATGAGAGCGCTGCCCATAAAGGCGCAGCCGCTTCTCCGTTGGTTCTAACCACAACGCCTTATGCTCAGACCATAATTCATAATGGTTTTGACATAGAGGATTCGGAGCCTAAAGCTCCGCCGACGACACGTGAACGTGCTCAGTCGGTGTCACAAGCCAGTCGTTTAGAACGTGGCTATGTGACGGGTGGCATTCCAAAGATGCCCCCTCCATCTAAATGGCCTCGTTTAAACGGGCCAAGAGCGTCGCTCCTAGAGCGCGCTCTTGTAGACGCACATAATTATTATGGCGTCTTTAAGTAATGGAGGGCTCAGGGAAAATCGCTTGGGCGTATTTTTCCGATCCCGGTCGTGTTGCGTTCAAATGTAAGCCGGATCAATACGAAGCAGAATTTTTGCCCCGCATTCTGATGCGATGAAATTGCGGTTTATTCAGCGCGCTTGCGTGTGAATGAAATCATGAACGGTACTGTACCTCATGTTTCTTCTCACAACGGTGCTTCCGCTAGTCCATTCGAGACTAGCGAAGAGCCTCAACCGGTTCCTCTTTTCATAGGCAGCAACCAAGCCAGGCACATCAATGTCTAGGGTATCGATCGATTTCCAAGAGTCGAAACGCTTCGGGTAATCTTTCCATTTGACGAGGATTTGATACATTTGCCTCACGGAGCGGCAGGCAAGCAACCTTCCAACAAGAAAGCGTTGGTTCCCACCCGCATCCACCAGTGCAGGCGGCGCCCGATAGGAGTGGTAATCTCACCCACCTACTCGCGGCTGTCTTACCTTCGTCCGTTTAGTCACAGGCATTTAGTGCTGCTGAACGACGCATTGCGGATCTCGAGGGTCAAGTCTCGCGACTGACCTCGGATCTTCGTGATGTCCAAGCAAAGGCTTGTCAGGGTTGTGAACGCCTGAAGACTCGCTTGGACCTTTTTGAGCGGATAATGCTGAGGTATTCGCGTTACTCGCGTGATGTTCCTCGCTCTCCAAGTCCTGTTCGTGGCGGGAGGCGTCGGTCCAATAGCTTTTCGCCTTCACCGCCCCCATCACCCAAACGATTCTCGACTCACAGTCGGCGTCACCATCGGTCTCCTTAGACGGATGGGGTTTAGAGACCTTATTTGGGTCTACATACCTTTTCAGATAAACCACATAAAGTACGGGGTGCGTCTTCATATACGGGGGAAGGGTGAGCCTATAATTTAGGTCTCCAACGTCTTTTGCCACCGTAAAGGGCTCAATGAAACGCGGCACCAACTTCGTAGTACCGCCAGGTAGTTTAGAAATTGCATTGTTAGGTAGGGTAGCAGTACTTAATAGTACTTTTCGACCCACTTTGAAGCGTTCATTATTTTTGCGACCATTTGGGTCTGCATATTTTTTTGCTTGTCCTGTGCGCTTGCCATCGCGTCACGGGTTTTCCTTTCATGGCTAATCGCTCATCCACAAAGCGTTGAGCCTCGCTCACGCTTTTAGCATCAAACTCACTTATGATACCGCCAAGAGGTCAATCATAACGCGTAGTTTTATTGACCACTGCTAAACTGGCAGGGTCACCAGGGCAAGATTCTGTCTTTGAGATGATACCCTCATAAGTCATCGTCATATTGACGAAACCATGTCCCTCTTTCGCACCGAGCATAGTGAGCGGAGAGATGCGCTTGCTGTTGGCGTCCATTACCGTAGGTCCGAATCCGGTTGCAAATACCCTTGCAGAGATCGCTTCGCCTGTCGCGCTCCAAGGGAGCGTGACTGAAGCAACACTTCGTTATTCGGCGGCAGGTACATGACGCGAATCATTTCCTTGAAGATCCTTTATGTAGGGAACGCCTTTCTGTCCGCCATAAGCGCCGAGTAAGCTCACTCTGAGGCCTTACCGCGCAGATGCGACATGGCGTACGACACCATCCGGCTCTCGTCCTCGATGAGCTGGGCGACACCGCATTGCTCCACAGCTAAAAGCCAGTGGACAATCGTGTGCGCCGCAGTTCCATCGAACTTGGGCGGGTCCATCCGAATGGGGCCCGGCTTATGCGGCTGGGCAGAGAGCATCTCAACAGTTCTGTTGAGAGCCTCACTCCGAGGCTGCTCATGCCTCAGCTCATCCTGAGTCTGAGTGACAGACTCCGCCACCGCATGGCTCTGTGCCTCGGACGCGGCTTTCCGCTGTCCGAGCACGAATGTCTCAAACTGCTCCAACTTAGCAACATGTTGCTCAGGAGGATTGCCCAAGAGCCTGACCAGGGCTTGTTCACCAAGTCCCTGCGCCATATGCCCTGCCACATCCCGATGATGTTCGGAGAGGTTGGGAAGTGAGCCCAATCGATGTTGAGGCTCATCCTCACGTACACGCACAGAGACGCTGGTCGTGGGAAGGATTTCAAGTGCTACCAAGTGTAGGCGGGCACGTCGTCATGCGGCCACGCTCAACTTAGACACACACCCTAGCACAGCGAGGAAGCGGTTAAATCAGCTTCTCTCGCGTGCAGTGAGGTAGTTGTGGTGGGCGTTTTAGCAACCTCATCCAACGCACTAAGTACTCTAGTAAAGTGTCGTCACGGGAGCAATAATCCGGCTCCTCGTGCCCACTTACTAAGTAGAAAATAGTCGTCAGACTGATTTATATTTAATCGCGTTATAATATGAAAATATATTTTTACCAATGAAAAATGTCACCACTATAGATAACACTAATTTGTATTGCTAGCGTATCTTTCTAGATACCTCGCGTGATGGATGACGCTAGCCGTCATCATGGATGACGCTGGGCGTCATCCCTCCTAATGTGAATGCACCCATGTGCATCACATCCACAAGGGTTGGTCACAAATGTGCACCACACCCGAGTGTTGGGTCTAATTACTATAATTTAGTAATTGACCATCCCCTTAAGTACAACAAATGTACTTAATGGGGACTGTGTAACATTTGTGCAAC
>NC_090617.1:1722362-1756668 GCF_004359215.1 Bremia lactucae
TTCATGACAGTAGAAGACTAAACAATGAGAAGTCCTCCATTAGAGCTGATAACACTTCGCCAATAATTCAATTTGCAGCTTTAAAGCAACTATGTAACGGGCTAAAGTTGCCTTAATGTTACACAGTCCCCATTTAGTACATTTGGTACTTAAGGGGATGGTCAATTACTAAATAATAGTACTTAGACCCAACACTCGGGTGTGGTGCACATTTGTGACCAACCCTTGTGGATGTGATGCACATGGGTGCATTCACATTAGGAGGGATGACGCCCAGCGTCATCCATGATGACGGCTAGCGTCATCAGTTACGCGAGGTATCTATAAAGATACGCTCGCAATACATATTAGTTTTATCTACAGAGATGACATTTTTGATTGGTAATAATAGGTAGTTCTATTTAATGCGATTAAATTCCGCTCCCGTGACGACACTTTACTAGAGTACTTAGTGCGTTGGGTGAGGTCGCTAAGGCGCCCACCACAATTACCTCACTGCACGCAAGAGAAGCTGGTTTAACCGCTTCCTCGCTATGGTAGGGTGTGTGTCTAAGTAGAGCGTGGCCGCATTACGACGTGCCCGCCTACATAGTCAGCACTCCAGTACTTCAGTTGATCGCACAACCATGGATCGAAACAGCAAGTTGACGCTGAGCGCGGCGCTCAAAAGCTTCACGGGCAATCTTGCAGAAAAGGTATATTAAACTCCCAAGAAAGTTCCGAAGAAGGGTACCCAAGCCACTTCGTCAGATACTGTTATTGGCTCGTTCCAACCGCATAAGAATCAATACAACTTATGCCTTCGGTACCCGCTTGTTCTGTCTGTTTGTCTTGTCTATCAGCCATTGTGTCACGCACATGCCTTAAGACCGGCTAATTCTCCCCCGCCGAGCCCTGAACCACGTAGTAGCATTGTTTCCGCAATGCGCGGGTGCGTGAGATTGTCTACGTAGAGCGAAAACAATCCTGTAGAGACACGCCAAACGTTATTTAACGCAAACTTAGCGCTTTGGTGTTTCAACACAAAACATCTTCAATGACACACAATACGCAGAACGTCGTCAATGACGTTCAGTTTAACAATCGATCTGCGGATGGTCCGCTGTGGGCATGTAAAAATCTGGTGCCAAGAACTCGGAAAATCTATATCCAGAATCTACCCGTGAAACGGGGGCCTCGACCAGAGACAATTGCCACAGGTAAACCCGTGTTGTCAAAACACGCAATCAATGATGTACCTTTATTATCAATGGGTCAGGCACTGCCGCTAAATGAGTCATTTTGCTCAGCCGGTCAACGGACCACGATTCCCATGTTACTGACCAAATTTTTCGGTAGACCACACACAATATCCATACTAAAATCTTGTGGGTATGGGCATACTGGCTGATGGCGCAACAGCATGAGCCGAGAGTTTGACTCGCTGACAAGTTTCGCATGTGCGAACGCATGAACTTACGCATTTATATAGCTTTGGCCTTCAATAAATCTGGCTTACGGAGCCATATGTCTTTTCTTTGCTGAGATGACCACAAAGAACAGTATCATGTGCCTCATCAAGGATTCGATACATTAATACCACATCATGTGGAACAACGATGTGCTGAGTATCCGCAGCATCCGTACATAAAGCAACATGCCGTTGTCGATAGAGAATCGATGAAATCTCGCACGCAGACGTGCCGACAAATTTAATGACCGACTCAGTGCTCTTAAGAGCTCGTAGCAGAGCTAGACACTGTTAATTTTTGGCGTAAGTCGAATAAATTAGTCCAGTAATAGGTGACGTTATTGTCGATAAATGAGAGAGCTCATAATCCGACCTGCGTGATAACGCATCAGTCAAAGCATTCCGCTTGTAAGGTTATTATTCACATCGAAAATGATGTCGGCGAAAAAAGAAAGCCATCGAGCCAATCTCTGTAAGAGATGGAGTGACTAAGTCACAGTGCGTAAATACGCGTGATCTGTATGTATTACAAACGGCTTGGAGCCTAGCAGATAAACTCTGAATTTGACGAGAGCATACTTCATAGCAAGTAACACTTTCTCATGAATTAAAAAAGTTATTTTCTACAACTTTAAGCTGTCTAGACTCGAACGCAATTACACGTTCACGCCCATCAGCATCTTTTTGTAACATAGCACTGCCAATGGCCAATCCGATGCGTCACAGACGACACTAAAATGCCAATTAGGATTTGGCAGAGCCAGACTCGGGGCATGGATACGACTCTTCTTTACTGCTTGAAAAGCTTTATGCTCTGTGCTAGTCCAGCACAATTTTGTATCCTTTTTAAGGATATTAGATAATGACTCAGCCATAGCAGCGTAATTTTCGCTATATTTGTGTAAATAAATTGTAGCGGAGTGTATCGTTACATGAAATTAACACTTAAAGGCTGTTAATTAACATATTATCTAAAAGGTATAGAATATTTGGAGAACATTTCTTTGCATTGTAATTTCCGGAAAGCTTATCGATTGGTACATAAAGGCCATTATATCTACTTTCTCCGCGGTCCAGTCAGCGCTTGACGCGCCCAAAGAGAGAGACAGATACGGATTTGTCACATGTTTTGTATGAGTTTACAATTAATTTAGTATTAAATAGATAGAAACAGAAGAACTTGATTACGTTACATACAATTTACTTTTAACCTACTTTAAAGCAAGTGGTATAAAGAGAGTCTTCCTCTGCACGTACTAGTGAACGTCAAGTGACGTGAGGCACCACTCGCACTGAAGCAGTGCGAAGTGGACTTGTACTGAAGCAGTACAAGTCGGTAGTGCCCCGTTATACCTGGTAGCACTTTGTAGCTCGTCCAAGGACCGCAATTATATCATTTAATATTGACATGTGAGATGATAATGTGAATTCACATCACTTTTCGAATGATAGCTACTCCTTTCTAAGTGACATAGATAGGACTGCGGTCGAACGAATGAGTTCAACCGTAGGGAACGATGCCATCTTGGCCATGCTGTCCGGTTTGGACAGAGATGCCCTCCATTCAGCCATCGCCAAGTTCATACAACATGAACTTGACGAATGAAAAGGTAGCCTTGCTGAATCAGCAAGGCTCTCAACAGGCAGAACTGTTGAGGTTACAACAGGTACAGACCCTGTACCTGGGATGACGCACACGCGTCGTCCCGAAACCTTAAAGATTGACATCTCTAAGTATAGGGGAGTCGAAGAAGACTCCCTCTTAAGATGGTTTGTCAAGTTGGACGATGCCATAAGGGCACGTCACATCGTCGACGAGCAAATGCAAGTCGCATTCGCTCAATCAAATTTGGCAGGTCGTGCCAAAACTTGGGCATTGGGCCTTAAGTTGCGCGACCCATACGTCTTTGAGACGCTAGAGGCTTTCAAAGCCCGGCTCAAACAGACGTTTGAACCGCCAAGGGCTGAGTTCAGAGCTCGTTCAGAGCTTCTGAAACTCAAGCAAGGCAAGCGTGATGTTCACGCATATGCCCAGCACAAACGACTCTTAGCGAGTTGTATAACAAATAACCTTGTTCATGAACACACGTTAATTACGGTGTTCATGCAAGGTCTTACGGATGGTCCCGTAAAGACCCACCTGTTCCGCTTGGAACTGGATACGCTTGTAGAAACAAAATCCGTTGCGGAACAAGGGAACTTTAGCTCGAGACAGGCTCAAGCTAGTTCGTCATCATATCGTCCTCCAAGACGACACGAGTTTGGAGGTCCAGAACCTATGAACCTCTCTTATATCGAAAGTGAGAAACCTCGCTTTTCGAACAATAAGCAATTTAAGAAATGCAATCGCTGTCAAAGTTAGGCCACTACGCTCATGAGTGTAGTGCCCCACGCCCAGCACCGAAAGGTACTGAACGTAATTTTGGACCGTGTGCCAAAAAGGGCAACGGTCGCGGGTCCGACGTTGTTGCGAAATCCCAACAGCGAGGCGGACCGCCAAAATCGGTCGAGGTCAGTAGGGGCGCAACGCCCTACTGATCCAGCAACCTCAAGAGAATTTGCAAATCTCTTGACAAAAGTTGCTCCAGACATCGATCCGTAAATATGTCTGTTAAGTTTTCATCAGATGGCTATCTTATGAGCGTTCTGGAGCGTCCACAAGCGTGTGGATGTAACTACGACTGAGTGCGATGGCCTCACTTGTGGTACGGTCGTTAGCACGACTGCACAAGATCACAGTGGGATTATAAAATCGCACTATGGTGCCATCTGCCGGCGGCTGTGAGAATGCACAGGCAGCGCCGAATGTCCACCACTCGAATAAGTCAAGAAGATTGAGACATGAATATACGCCTAGCGAGCGACATTCAAGTAATATACCGATTGTCAAAAAGGGCCAACACGATGATTCAAGGTCAAGAAGAGAGTCGGTCGTAGAGGAACCGACTGTGATAGCGCAATCACAGTCGGAGGGCGTTGACGGAATAAGTCCCCACGTTCTTGAGAAATTTTTTTCCTCAAATAGTTAATGCTGAAGTGACTAGACTTCAGCATCCCGAGGGATTAATCCCTCAGCAGCCTGTGGATAAATTCCACGATGAAACCGAGACATTGTATGTCTTGATTAATGACGGATCAAGAGTAGGCGCTTATACTCTTGATCTGTATGCGCCTCCAAAGTTAACTTCGGAGATAACTCAATTAAAAACCCTGGAACCCAAACGGTTCTTGAGAGATCTGCAGGGTGGTAAAATCAAGCAGATCTGCGTACTCGTCACAGAGGACGAATAAGTATCCGATACGCGGTCAGCGGTAACTTTTTGCAAAGAACGAACGAATTCTCAGCAGCTCATCGATGGACGAAAGTGTCCTCGATGTGAAGACTCGGAATGAGAGATATACTACTCAATCCTGGAAGTCACTTAAGACAAGCCCTTTACAAGGATTTAATTGAATTCAGGGATGTATTCCCTGAAACAGTTTCATGCGAGTTGCCTGAGGATAAAGGCACTCGACATGAGATCAAGCTCAAACCGGGCTCGATGTATTGTGTCATGAAACAGTGGCCACTGCCTCGTGAACAAGTACTTGCGATCGATAAATTCTTTATCAATCTATTAAAAGCGGGCCATGTGAGGGAGTCAACCTCCCTACATAGCTCTTCGACCTTCTGTGTGCGAAAGGCCACAGGAGTGTGGCGGATGGTGCACGCATTCAACAAACTGAATGCTGCAACAGTACCGGCTCAAACGCCGATACCTAGAAAAGACGTAATCATAGATGGTATGTCTAAGAGTACGATCTTTTCGTCTATGGATCTGATGGATGGGTTCTATCAAATCCTTATGCGTGAACGGGACATCCCGTACACAGCAGTAAGCACTCCCATTGGGATGCTCTGGGAGTGGCTAGTGATGCCTCAGGGGCTTAGTAACGCCCCTGCAACATTCAACAGATGCGTAACAAATCTGTTGAGACCGGTGCGAGAATTCGCACCGAGTTATTTTGACGATGTATTCGTCCATAGCCCGGCCATGAACGGAAAGACGGACGTGGAAGCTCATGAAACTCACATTCATCAGGTTCTTATACTTATCCGAAAGCATAAGCTGTACGCAAATCTCAAGAAGTGTATATTCGCTGGAAGCGTAATAGCACTCTGTGGGTCATCGTCAAAAAACATGGCGTGCGCCCTGATCCCGAAAAGATCAAGGCAATTACTGACTGGTCAGTTCTAGTCGATGTCAAGGAATTTTGAAAGTTCCTTAGGCTAGCTGCGTTCTTAAACAAGAACTCACGCAATTATGCCGAGATGACAGTTCATCTCTCTCGCCTCTTGAAAAAGACGAGAAATGGTTATGGAACGCTGATTGTCAGTGTTTTTTTGAAGGTATCAAGCTAAGCTTGATGCAATTGCCCATCTTGGCGATTGCAGATCAAGACAGACCATTACATGTGGTCTGTGACGCCAGCGATTTCGCAATCGGCTGTGCGTTAATGCAATACGATACAGACCGCGCGGAGCGCGTCGTCTGTTACCAATCGCGTCAGCTGCAATCAGCTGAACGCAATTACCCAGTGCATGACATGCCATGAAATATGCACTGGCTAAGTTTAGGGTCCATCTCCTCGAACATAGACCGTTCATCGTATATACGGACCAAGCGTCATTATGCACGGCCGCAAATAGCCCACAACTCTCGAAAAGAATGGCGAGGTGGCTATCCTTCTTTGCTGACAATAATTTCTCCGTAGAATATAAACCAGGACGCCTTGAAGTCATCGTTGATACGTTATCACGCTGACCCGATTTCGAGCGGGCTGCGCATTCCAACAGTGAAAATAATCTCACTGCTGCAACACTCATTTCAAGTGATCCGTCATCAACCTTGTTTGATGACAAAAAGAAAGCCTACGCAGAAAATAAGGACCTTCTGCGTTTATGGATCATCTGGTGAATCCATCCGATTAATCTTTCACGGATTTTCCGGCTTTATATCGATCGCCATATGATGATGCACAACACGCAACGGCTTATTCCATTACACAGCCGCTGCCGGCGACACTCCACGTGCCGCCGTCCCAACTCACAATATTTGCGCTTATGCACCATGCATGAGTGTCACTATGCACCAACAAGCGGGCATCGTGGACGTAAGAAAACTTATCTCACAGTAAGTCGCGACTTTTACTGGCCCCGACAGTACCAGCTCGTGCGCAAGTACATTCGTTCCTCCGAGATATGTCAACGAGTGAAGCCTATTTCTTCATCCCGTCCACCTCTCCAACCTCTACCACTTCCGGCAGAATGTTGGCAGTCCGTATCTATGGACTTCGTCTTCGGATTTCCCAAAGAAGATCACAAAATTAATGGAAAAGTTAATTTTGTAAACAGATTCAGCAAGATGGTACATTTTGTTGCAGTCCCAGAGTCGATCACGGCTCTGGGCTGTCCCCGTGTCTATAACGGCATGGTGTTAAAACTCCACGGTCTACCCCGCGAACTGTTCTCGGATGAGATCCACGGTTTACGGCGGAGCTCTTGGCAATCCGTGTTCCGATCGCTCGGAACACGGCTGACTATGTCAACTTCTGATCAGAGACAGATGGTCAGACAGAACACGTAAAATCGCGTCCTCGAAGAGATACTTCGAGATTACGTCCAATTGTATCCGAATTGAAGCGAGTTTTTACCGATTGTCGAATTCGCTATCAACAATCCGGTGCATGCGTCTACAACGCATGCACCGTTCTTCTTGAATGGTTAACGCCATTCACGCATACCCACCCATTAAGAGGAATCCTCTAGTTGAAGGGGGGGTGGACTCGCACGACCAAAACCATTTCTTGCTCATCCTCATCACGCATAGTGATTGATGTCGATGTCGAAGAAATCGACATCGAAGATGAGAAAGATCTCATGGCAGTGCGCACAAAGCGTACTGAAAAAGACAAAAAAATGAGTCAGCAGAAGAATTTCTGCTTACTCGTGAATCAATAATTCGTTTCGTTCAGGATTCCATTGCTAATGCAGTGGACCGTCAGAAACAGAATGCAGACAAACATGGAAGAGCAAATGTTCATTTATTTAAAATTAATGATCTAGCGCTACTCTCTACGGTAAGCCTACCTAAGCGTGTAATCACTAATGTGAGTAGCAGTAAACTACTACCCAAGTTAATTAAGCCTTTCCGTGTACTGCATCGCAGAGGCAATGCGTACACAATAGAATTGCCACGAAGGATGCGGCATCCTACGTTTTATCTTGGTCGGCTCCGCCCGTACCATCAGTACGCGGTTTCTTCCGAGGACGGATCTGACCACCCTTTTCAAGAATCCCTAAAAGATATTTGTGATCATGAACCAGATTCTCATGTTGAATCTGGAGTTTCTCATGCCGGTTCCGAATATCCTCGAAACTGCAATGAGCTGATGACAGCTCATCACTAAGAGCGTGATATTTCCGTTCGTACTCCAACATGGAGTACGCACTCTTCGAACGGTCTTCCAAACCGCTCGATATGGTGAGTCTGCACCGTCTGCTTCAACGAGCGACGCTTGCCGCGCTTGTGGTCAAGTCCCTCCTCCAAATGATGGAGGAAGCGATCGATTTTGTCGATCTTCGACTCTAGAACCGACACATGGTTCGGATCTGATTTTCCCTCCTCCACCACAACCATTGGTGGATTCCCACGGTGATCAACGTTTCCTTGTGGAACGTATCCAGAACCACCGTGATGTGAAGGGGCAGCGAACGAGTTATCTTGTTCGCTGGCGCGGTTATCCACCTTCACATGACAGCTGGAAGCCTCGTTCCCAGCTGGTTGCTGACGTTGAGGGCCTCGTCCGTCAGTATGACGAGACCCATCCGATGGTTCAGAAGGTCCATCGGAAAACACGCGCCCCTGGCGTTTGTAAATCGATTGCAAAACGTCAATCGCATCCCGCATCTCAATAGAGAAGCGAGCCCTTCCCCAGGGCGAAGAAAGGGAATAGACATCCCCTTTTACTCTCTTCGTGTTGTCAACACAACACGGACAGGGATCACCCCACGTGAGGCATGGATGCGTAGCCTCACGTGACAACCGATGCAATTTATACTTTGCACCGGCTGGAGTTCGTTCCTCAAACTTGACGCGATTCGCGTTAAGTGCTCCAGGCTTGCATAAGCAAGACCTTATCTCGCTTATTGTTGCCACTAAACCATCGATGCTTAAGAAAAGCATCGAGATAAAAATCTTCCTCAGCGCGAAAGTTCTTCGCGCTGGGATCAAGGCCGAGTAGCTTTGTCACAATAAATAAGTAATATTTTTTGTGAGGAGTAGTCTCTCCCGACAAGCTATTGATTAGCCGTTCTGGCAAAAGCCACGGCTTCTTTTTAGGGGCGATTTTACTGTCTTCACCCCCCTGAGTGGTACCCGCTGAAGCAGGGGTACCATACGAACTTTTATTACGATGGCTTACGCCATCGTCATCACCTTGCACAGAAACAGGTGCAGGTGACCGTACGGGAAATGGAACAGGCGATGAGGAATCATTCTGTTTGTCGGAACTAAACAGACTTTTAACTCGTCTATCAGAATGAGCCCTCTCTTTCGAAGGCTCATAGTCAGCCGCCTGACGTCTATAAGGCGACTGTTCTATCTCCCCGAGTCGGCCACTTCGTCCGACTCGCATTCGTAGTCGACCTCCGAAGAGGGGTCGAATTCACGTGGCAAACTATCACGTGCACCTGCAACACCTAGTGTTGCGCGAGAAGAAGATACTACGGCAGACGTTCCGTCTGCCGCAAGAGACATTAGTGCGTCATTTGCGGCTGCATGAACCGCAGCCGAAGGCTCCGCACTACCAGCACCCCGCATGGATTTATTCTTCATGCGATGGAATTTAAAATGATGGTTCTGTGACTAATCAACATCATTTTTTAAATTAGGTGGTGACATAGTGACCACTCCAACCCATGACAGTCCGAGTGATTGTCGAAGGGAGGGAAGATGTAACGGGGTGTATCGTTACATGAAATTAACACTTAAAGGTTGCTAATTAATATATTATCTAAAAGGTAGATAATATTTGGAGAATATTACTTTATTTAGTAATGTTCAGAAATCTTATCCATAAATAGGTATAGGCCATTATATCTAATAATCCCGCATACTTATCAGCTGTAAACGTAAACAAAGAGAGAGAGACAGATAAGATTTCAATTGCATGTTCTGTATTAGTTTGTAATTAAGTTAGCATAAACAGATAGAAAGAAGAGAAACTTAATTATATTTATATATTTTTCATTTAAACCTCTTTAAGGTAGTGTCTTAAAGAGAAGTCTTCCTCTGCACGTACTAGTGTACGTGAAGTGACGTAGGCACCACTCGCAACTGAAGCAGTGGGAAGTGGCCTTGTACTGAAGCAGTACAAGTCGTAGTGCCCGTTACAATTTGCGCACTTGTAAAGAAGTTTAGCGGGCACGTCTTAATGCGGCCACGCTCTACTTTAGCACACACCTTAGCACAGCGAGGAAGCGGTTCACCGTCTTCTCTCACGTGTAGTGAGGTAGTTGGTGGGCGCCTAAGCGACCTCACCTAACGAACTAAGTACCTTAGTACAAGTGACGTCACGGGAGCGGTAATCCGGCCCCACGTGTGTAGCGGAGCTACCTCGCTTCTAAAGTCAGAGGAAGACTTTCAGACTCAGAGAGTCACTTAGTTCTATTGAACTATTGAGCTAATGAGTTTAACAACTCAGGGAGTCGTACAAGCTATCAAAGCTGAGGGAATTCGAGTTAAAGGGATTCAGGGGTTCGTAGAACCAAGTGGCAACTAGTGCCCAATAGGATATACCTTAGAAAGGCTTCTATCTCTTACAGATCAATGCGAAAGCTTTAGAAAGGCACTTAACGCTTTAAGATGATAAGGAGAACTGCACTGTATTTAATTATCTAAACCTAAAAACCTTACCCTAGCTAAATTAAAATGATTTTTGGCCGGCAGATCTATATCTGAAGGCGACCACATTTGTTACCCATAATAAATTGGATTTAGGTAGCTAACTATTTTAAATTTAGATAAAAGGGTATTTTACCCATAAAGTCAATGTACCACAACAACGGTTCTCCAACCGATGTGTGCCCCATTACACCCTCCTCCATCAGACTGTTGACACCGAGTGACAGCATTCGCTTCATTTTCTCTTTGAGGTTTGGAACCTAAACAGCTAACCGTTCGGTTGTGTTTTCTTTCCTTTGTCTAATGACAATCAAGCAGGAGTCACAGACTCTTAGCACCTTCCTCGAAGATGAGAGAATTGTGGACTTTAAAACCCACTTTTCATCAGAGGAGGAGGAGAAAGAGCGTCGCTCTCTCACGCCTTCTTCTCCGGATGAACGTTGGCGGGCCCCGAATCCGTTCCCAGAACGCGGTGCCGCTGATGTCTTAACTGCATTGAGCAGGACACAGGACCCTGAGTCCAATATCATTACGAATCCGCTTGATGAAGAGCAAGAGCAGGTAATCCTCATAGAGGAAAGAGCTCGTCGTCAGGCTGCCGAGATTGCGAAAGCAAAAGCTCGTAGTGAATATAGATTCACTCCGCTTAGTGCGGACGAGCATCTCCGGTGACCCGGCGAGGATCCGGGGAAGATCGCTGCCCGCGACGCTCTTCATGAGCAATACCTTACGCCAAAGGTAATGACGCGAAGCCAGTATCTGACGCGTTTACGTGATCAAGCCCGTGCGGCTTCGGTGACCACCATGAGGGAAATACCGATCGTTTTGTTTCCAAACGAAACAAGGAGTGATAACGAAGTCTCATTTGAGAACTGGGTCCACCGGGCCCGCCGACTTCGTAATATTTGGAATATCAGAGAGTCTGCGGATAGAGGCGATGCTCGTTTGAAACGGAGGCTTCGCTCCAATTTCGCTAAGCTTAGGCCAAAGGTCAGTTACGTTCGGCATCTATGCCACAAAACGAAGAAAGGCCTAGCCGATATTTCAGTGCTTCGGTTGACCGTAAAACCATGGATGGAAGCCGCATTGAGGCTTTAGATCTACCTAATCCCACGTTAAGTGGTGGGAAGCGTCGTTTGACGCGAGTTGACCCTGAGCTTGGCTCAAAAACGTCAACGGCGTACGGGCAATCTTGCCGAAGAGGTACCTCGAACTCCCAAGAGTTTTCAGAAGAGGGGTTACCTAGCCACTTCACCAGATGCTGGTATTATCCCTTACGACGACGTCGCTTTAAAAGTTTCTTCACATGAAAACTGAAGGTTCCCCCCGCGCATCAAGCAGCGCAGGAGGGGGCCGAAATTTTGGCGGAAGCATTTGATGCTCTACGGCACGAGGTGCAACTTCTTCGTGAGGTCCTTGCTAGGGTTGAGAGCTCTTTTGAGGCGGTTCGGGACCGTCTTCCAACGCTGGAGCGTCAGCAGCATCGTTTAGAGGTCCAGCTGGATATCCTGGTGAGGATGCAGCAATCTGCGACACGACCGCCTGTCTCGGCGCAAGCGCCTTCAAGTTCACGTGGGAAGAGTTCCGATATGGCTTAAGCAAGCCAACGTAGAACACTGGGTGTATACGCGGCTGCTAGGAAGGTTAAGCGTATAAGCTAGGCCCTTCTTGGCCACGACCGTTAATGGTCCAATAAAGCGCGGGCGCAATTTGGTCTTGAAGACCGCGAATACCAAGTTGGTAGGTAGAGTTTTAGCGTTTAGTAAAACTCGGTCTCCGACCATATAAGAACTAATTCAGCTTCTGCCTTTGACAACTGCTTGTTCTTTTTGTTTGTCTTGGCTATCAGCCATCGTATCCCTTACATGTCTTAAGACACTAAATCGCGTCGCGAGAAACTCGCTTACTTGTTTCCGAACGGTAACAGGGCTGATATTAGCAAGCCTATCGGCTAATTCTCCCCCACCAAGCCTGAACCACGCAGTACCATTCTGTGTCCTTCTTAAGGAGATTAGAGAATAGCCTAGCCATATCAGCGTAAATTTCGCTATATTTGTGTGAATAACTGGCGAGACCCAACCACTTACGCAAATCCTTCTGGTTTTTCGGAACCGGCCAATCTACTATGGCTTTTACCTTAGCGGGATCCGCTCTAAGGTCTCGCTTTCCAATAAAGCATCCTAAAGAAGAAATTTCGTCTGCGCCAAAAATGCATTTAGATGCATTGGCACACAATTTATTTGTGCGCATACACTCGAGCACTGCTCGCAAATGGTCGAAATGGTTTTCCATATCCGACCGACCCTGCTCCGCACGGCTATGGACAAAGATGTCATCGAAATAAGTCTGCGCATAACCTCGATGAGGGCGGAACAGTTGCGTCACTAGACGAATCAATGTAGCCGGGGCGTTGGACAGCCCTTGTGGCATACCTAACCAATCCCATAACATACCGCTTGGGGTGCAAACCGCTGTTAGCGGGATATCACTAGCTCGCATGAGCAGCTGGTAGTTACCGTCGACTAAGTCAAGTGCACTGAACAGTGTACATCCCACCATATTGTTCTGAAGAACATCATTCTCGGAATGGGGGTTTGTGCTGGTATAGTGGCAGCATTAAGCTTATTATAAGCATGTACAATGCGCCATTTACCATTTGGCTTTTTGACACAAAATGTCGGTGTCGAATGAGGAGATTTGCTCTCTCTACCATTCGCGCCTCGTGCTTAGCACGTAAGAAATCGTCAATGACGTCACACTGCTCCCTTGTTAAAGGCCATTGTCGTGTGAAACAGTATTTGGTTCCCGGAACCAAGTCAATTTTATGACGAACACCTCTATCCGGAGGAAAAACGGATGGTGGATTGGTACATACCACATCTTGGGATTCCTTAATCAAGGAATAAAATGGATTCTTAGGATCTTTAAGGATCGATGACCCATTCCGCGCACTAAGTGCAGCTTTTGTGTCATCCAGGACAGCTTATTCTAGAAGTAAGATGAGTTTAACTCCATTGTTGGTCGAATGACCACCATTTCAGATAAGTCGCCAGCCTTTAAGGCTCGGCCGCACTCATCAATAGACATTTCGTCTAGCTCTAAAATAGCATGTAACGAAGGGATTGCCGCAAGGCTAACTTCCCCCTCAATGTTACCGGGTTCACCATTTACAAGAGTATGTACTTGCTCACTCGTATCACTTTGTGAGGGTATACACGCTTCGTGTCCATCCTGTCTTGGAGTGGAGACAATACGCCTCTTAGAGGCCGGGACATTCACGTCCCCGGGTTTTCAAGCCTGTATCCGTTCTATACAAGACATGCAGTCTAATTTGACATCCGACAAGGAGTTAGGTAACTCAACTCTCTTATCCAGCGAACGTTTACGTGTCGCTTCACATGCATTAAAAGGGGTTGACTTAAAATGCCCTGGCGAACCACCAATAGTGTCACTACTGAACTTCAGTATGATGCCACCTCGGCCGATCATACTCGGTGGACTTAGACGTGCCACTCCACGTATCTCAGGAGTATTGCACCCTTAATGATTCGGCCTTAGGCCAACAATGCTTTCAGCATTTAGTGAATCGTTATTATGACGAGTGTCACTCGACGGAGTACGTGCCGTTCCACTTATTTCTGCTGAGTTGGGCTCAGAAAAAAAAAAATTAATGTTTTTTAACATTAGAGTTTGTTAACTCAGACATGCCAATGTCTAAAACACTGACAGACTCATTCAATGAACCGCATTAATAGCGCTTTTGTTGCCTAGCAAAAGTGGGTTCATGACTCTCCAAAACTTTGCTAGGAACATTGCACGTGTCACCTAAGACCTTAGACCTCCAATCGATCCATGGCACATGGTGTTCTAACCTGGCCATAATCAAGGACGAGACAGCGTTCCATACTGTCCAAGGCCAGAAACTTTATAGCTAAGCTCACTGGAACTTTGGGAACAGCGACACGAGTCCCAGTCTCCAAGCGAATAGTGGTTGTATCACCTTCATGCGCTCTAAGCGCCTCAACGTATTGTTGACTTCCTTCAAGGGAAAGGCGTCAACCATAATTGCAACACGCTCCTTAGTCAATTAAAATTGACCACGGCTTATCAAAGCCTTTTACAGTCGCTTGAGCGACTGGCAAGCCAGGCTTATACTCTCGCCCCGTGCCATTAAGCACCGAGCTAATTAGGGCTAGGTTCTGTTTTATATCACCTCCTAGAAGTTCAACAGAACCAAGGTCTTTCCCAGTAGGGCTCCCCGCACCTACTAGGTATCGACGTTTTCCCGACCTTACCAGATCTCTGATATAGGTCGGAGCTGGAGCTCTTTCGAGCTTTACGCGAATTTCGAAGAGGGCCGTAAACATTTCGTGCTTCCGCACATATAACATCTACGGATGATCTTGTGCTGTTCCACAGCTTGAAGAGCCTCTTCTCCTTCCTCAACGAGGCTTAAATCCATGGGTTACGCTCTATTTTAGACGAAACCCATGTGCTCGAAGAGCTTGTTCGGTAAACAGGCGTGCTAACGCGAGCAGCCTTAAAG
This sequence comes from Bremia lactucae, assembly GCF_004359215.1. Classification (NCBI taxonomy): domain Eukaryota; phylum Oomycota; class Peronosporomycetes; order Peronosporales; family Peronosporaceae; genus Bremia; species Bremia lactucae. Next base: position 1,737,304 of record NC_090617.1, read on the forward strand.
TCAAACTCGGCGCGTAGCGCTATGGCAACTGCCTCTTCGAAAGTAGCAGGATGGATTCGGAACAATTTCGTCCGGGCAACGCCCTCATTAAGACCCCCCCATAAAGATGGTCACTGCAATTTCTTCTTGCACCGGGTCTTGATGCATAGATGCAATGAGAGTTCTCAACTCCTGGACAAAGTCCTCTAGGGTTCTTTTACCCTGTCGAGTCGCTAGGAGCCGTGCTCGCATGCGAAAAAACTGATCAGGCGGTGCAAACATGCTGGTCATTTGCTGTTTCAGCGAATCCCATGAAGGAAAAGCGTCGTTTATGAACGTGCTGCACGATAGTGCCCACTCCATGGCTCTACCTCCAAGTTTGGAAACGGCCATAGCCACCTTTTGCCGTTCTGTTAAGAACAAGGCGGAATCAATGGATATTTCCATCTGCTTAATCCAAAAAGGGAGATTTTCTCCCTCTTTTTCCTTAAATGTCTTGACATTTACAGTTAGAGGGTGAGCCCTCGGCTCTGAGTCAGGTACAGAGATGTACCGGATTGGCATAGATGCCGCTAAGTGGTCCTGTACCTAACCGATCAGGGAGGCTTCATTCCGCATGAAGGCTTCAAGCCTTGCATGCAGGAGCTCTGGTCCCTGGGAGATAATAACTTTCACGTGCTCAAGCCCAAATAAGGTTTTGAGCTTGTCATAAGCGGCGCGTTGCGCTTCAGACAATTCTGGAATCTCTTCTATCTTCGTTAGGAATTAGTCTTGTAAAGACCCAGGCGTAGATTGACTGCGAGTGCTACCAGGTGTAGCGAAGCTACCTCGCTCCTAAAGTCAGAGGAAGGCTTTTAGAATCAGAGAGTCACTTAGTTCCATTGAACTAAATGGGTTTAACAACTCACGGAGTCGTACAAGCTATTAAAGCTAGATCAAGGGATTCAGGGGCTCGTAGAACCAAGTGGCAACTAGTGCCCAAGAGGATATACCTTAGAAAGGCTTCTATCTCTTACAGATCAATGCGCAAGCCTTAGAAAGGCACTTAACGCAGATGCAAAGGAGAACTGCACTGTATTTAATTATTTAAATTTAAGAGCCTTACCCTAGCTAAATTAAAACAGATTTTGGCCGCCAGATTTATATCTAGCGGCGACCATATCTGTTACCCATAATAAATGGGATTTAAGTAACTAACTATTTTAAAATTAGACAAAAGGGTATTTTACCCATAAAGTCAATGTACCACAACAACGGTTCTCCAACCGATGTGTGCCCCATTACAACGTGTGTGGCAGGGTGTCCCGTTACATAAGTGTTATTTCCTATAAAAAGAATAACAATAATTTTTCCTATAAGAGGAAATAGACAAATAAGTACAACATTCTTATCTTAATTAAATTTGACATAAATAGCTTCAATATTTCCAAATTGAATAATATTGATGCAATAGGACATTAGCTCTTTTGATTGGTTGATTAAAGTCTAAATCAACCCCGCCAATCGTTTCAAGACACGATTGTGCGATGCGCAAGGAGGCGCCATACTTAGTTATATATTAATATAATAAGTTCAGTAGTAGATAGAAGATCGTTTCGAGGAGACTAAATATATTAATACAGGTTTACTTTTTCCCTGAGTCTAATCCTTTGAATTACCTTTCGAAGGTAAAGACCCTTAGCTATTTAGAAACCTTCCTCTGTACCCCTGTGTACGTGAAGTTTTGAGGCATTTAAGCTACACTGTAATCAGTGTAAGGTCAACTAGTACTTGACAGTACTAATGAAAGGTGCTCCGTTACACCTAGAAGCACTTTGTAGTCCGTTCATCGGCCGGCGCACGTTCCATCCAACATGGACATGTTGGATGAAAAAGGAGGGAACTTCCAAGCCCCTCAAGAAGGTTATCACGCAACGCGTGAGAGGTTTACTCATTTGAGTGACCTCGAATGGAGAGCGATCGAACGAATGAGTTCGGTCGTAGGCGGGCGAGCCGTTGGAGCTATGCTGTACACTATGGGCAGAGATGAACAGCATACGGCCATAGCCGAGTTCATTCAACACAAACTCGACGGGGCCGAAGAGAACGTACTCATGCTTCACCAGCAAGGCTCTCAACACACCGAAGTCTTGAAAGAACAGCGTGCTCAGCAGATGGAACTGTTGAGACAGCAGCATTTACATGCTGCTAATGGGCTGACGCTTCCGCGTCGACCCGAAAGCTTAAAGATCGTAATCTCTAAGTTTTAGGCAGTCGAAGGTGACTTCCTTTTTAGATATTTCGTCGAATAAAACGATGCACGTTGTATCAGTGATGATGCGACGAAAGCGAAATTTGGCATGTCCAACTTAGCCGGACGTGCCAAATCTTGGGCCTTGGGGCTTAAGCTTCACGACCCATTAGTCTTTGGGTCGTATGAGATCATTAAACCCCGGCTCAGACAAACGTTTGAGCCGCCACGAGCCGAATTCAGGGCTCGGGATGAGCTCATGAATTTGAAGCAGAGCAAGCGTGACAATCACGCTTATGCCCAACATACACGATACGTGGTCAATTGTACTTAATTGGTAATCAAATACAGGTAACTGTGTTTATCAAAGGTCTTGCAGACGGACCTGTTAAGATCCAGCTGTTCCAGCTAGAATTAGAGTCGCTACACCAAGCGATCCCTATAGCGGAACAGGAGGACTTTAGCCTGAAACAGGGTTTCGTCCACTCGAGTGCATATCGTCCACTGAGACGACAAGAAAGCGGAGGCATAGTACCCATGAATCTCTCGTATGTAGAGAGCGAGAAACCTCGCTTTTCAAGTTTCAAACGGTTACTGAAACGTAATCGCTGTCAAAAAATGGGCCACTGCGCAATGAGTGTAGTGCTCCACGGCCAGTGCCTAAAAGCACTGAGCGAAAAGACCGACCTCTCGCTAGAAACAGCGGAGGAGGCGGATTCGCTATTGCGAAATATCAACGGCGAGGCGGATCGTCAAGAAACGGTCGGGGTCAGTAGGTGCGAAGCGCCCAACTGATCCAGCAACGTCAAAAGAATTTGCAGGTCTTTTGACGAAAGTTGCTCCTCACACACAAACATTGTGTGTAACTGCCCGAGGGGATGAGGTTAACCTGGTCACCCTGAAAACAAAAGTGTCAAATAAGTTGCCACTTAAGTCCCTAGTCGATTGTGGGGGGTCAAATAATTTAATAGACGCCAGTCCCTAGAAGATCGCAGGCTTAAATTTACTGGGCGCAATATGCCTCTAACGAGGATGACAGTGCGCCTAGCAACAGGCGCATCTGTAACGGTTAAGAAACGTTTAGTTGGATTCCAATAAACGTTAAAGGGTATACAGTACGATATTGATTTCATCGTACTAGATTTGGATGACAAATTTGATGTCATCCTTGGATTGCCATGGCTCAGAAAGGACGAGCCATGTATAAATTGGCAGCATTAAGCCGTGACGATGCCTGTCTCCTGTTCATCCGATGGCCAAGTGATGAACGTCTTGAAGCGTCTACAAGCGTGTGGATGTCCTACAAGTGAGTGCGATGACCTCACTTGTGGTTCGGTCGTTAGCATGACTGCACAAGACCTCAGTGTGAATACCCAACACATTGTGTAGTTAGATCCCGGCGGCTGTGCACAAGAACAGGCAGCGTCGAAGTTCGACCACTCGAACAAGTTGAGTGGTACGAAACAAGGATGCTTGCTTGAAAAGCAACATCCAAAAAAGCTTAAAACGCCAGTCTATAAGAGACAGTGCGAAAGTCCTAGATTCACTTTAAAGTCGATCGTACAGGACCTCTCCGGGGTAGCGCAACCACAGCTAGAGGCAGTTGAGGAGGATACCCCTCAAATAATTTCTGCTGGAATAAGTCCCCGGATTCTTGTGGTCAAAGGTTTCCAGGTGCCTTTGGAAATAAGTTCCAAAAAAGAAACTGAGACAATCAATATCTTAGTAAACAATAGATCAAGTGTAGGCACTTATACACTTGATCTATTAGCGCCTCCGAAGTTAACTTCGGAGAACACTCAATTATCAACGCCAGAACCGAAGTGGTTCTTGCGTGATCTGCGTAGTGGCAAAAAAGTCAAGCGGATCTGCGTGCTTGTCACAGATGGCAACTACATGGCCGATATTCGATCGGCATTAGTATTTCCTGAGAACGAACGGATTCTCAGTAGCTCATCGATGGACGAAAGTGTCCTCGATGAGAAGACTCGGATAAGAACGTTTTACGTCTCAATCCTACGAGTATTTGAAGACAAACCCTTTTTATAAGGAATTAATAAAATTTAACGACATGTTCCCTGAATCAGTACCGTGCGGGTTGCCTAAGGACAAAGGCACTCGACACGAAATCGACTCAATGGCCAGGTATGAAATACTGTGTCACGAAGCAATGGCCATGGCCTCGTGAACAAGTAATAGCGATCGACAAATACTTTGCCGAACACTTAGCAGCGGGCCATGTGAGGGAATCAATTCCCCATATAGCTCTCCGACCTTCCGCGTGTGTAAAGCAACAGGAGGATGGCGGATGTTCATGAATTCAGTTACTTGAACGCTGCAACTGCACCGGCTCAAACGCCGATACCACGAAAGCGTAATCATTGATAAGATGTCTAAGAGTACTATCTTTTCGTCAATGGGTCTAATGGATTTCAATATTCTATCAGATCCTTATGCGTGAACAAGATATTCCGTTCGCTGCAGCAAGCACCGCAAGCGGTATGCTATGGGAGTGGATAATAATACCAAAGAGACTTATCAATGCCCTTGCGACATCTAACAGATGTGTAACGAATCTGTTGAGATCGGTCCGGGAATTTGCACCGAGCTATTTTGATGACGTCTTCGTTCATAGCAGAGTCATGAAAAGAAAGTCGGGTGTTGAAGTAAACCGTTCCCACGTCCGAAAGGTTCTTCGCTTATGCGTAAGTACAAGTTGTATGCAAATCTCAAGAAATGTATATTCGCTGCAAGCAAAATACTACTTCTTGGGTGCATCGTGGGTAAACACGGTGTACGCCCGGATCGAGAAAAGACCAAGGCGATCACCGATTGGCCTGTGTCATTCGATGTAAAGGACCTTTGAAAGTTCCTCGGTTTAGCGGCGTACCTGCACAAGTACTCACGCAATTATGCAAAAATGACAGTATATGTTTCTGTTTTGTTGATTAAAAATAGAATGTGGTCATGGAACGCTGATTGTCAGCTTCCTTCGAGGTTATTAAGAAAAGCTTGATGCAATCGCCAATCCTTTCGATTGCTGACCAAGACCGACCATTTTATGTATTATCTGAAGCCAGCGATTTTGCAATCGGCTGTGCGTTATTGCAATATGACACAGACGTCGCAGAGCGCGTCGTCTTCTATCAGTCGCGTCAGCTTCAACCAGCTGAACGCAACTATCCAGTGCATGACAAGGAACTCCTTGCCATGAAATAAGCACTGTCTAAGTTTAGGGTCTATCTCTTGGGAGATAGACCGTTCATTGTATAGACGGACCATGCGTCGTTACGCATGGCCGTAAACAGTCAACACCTCTCGCAAAAATGGCGAGATGGTTGGTTTTCTTCCCGGAGTATAACGTCTCCGTTGAGTATAAACCAGGACGACTTAAAGTCGTCGGTGATGCCCTTTCGCGCCGGCCCGATTTTGAGCCGGCTGTGCAAATCAACAGTGAGCATAAGGCCACTGTTGCAACGATAACTGTTCCGTCGTTAACATTTCTCACGACTTAGAAGAGCTTATCAAGAAGATAAGGCTTTTAAAGGGTTGACGGATTACCTTAAGAAACCATCACAACAATCCTTAAAAGGATTGTCGAAATTGTATCGATCCTCAACAGATCGATATACAACACGCAATAGTGTAATGTATAATACAGCCATTGCTGGCGGCACAACTCGTGTCGTCATCCCTTCCCATAACGATGTGCGATTACGCATCATGTATGAGTATCACGATGCACAAATAGGTGGTCATCGTGGACGTGAGAAGACTTACATCACGATAAGTCGCGACTTCAACTAGCCAAGCCAGTATGAGTTCGTCTGGAAGTACATACGTGCTTGCAAAGTTTGTCAACGGTAAACCCCCGAGCTTTATCCCGTGCTCCATCACAACCTCTGCCTGTACCGGCAGAGTGTTGGCAGTCTGTATCCATGGACTTCGTCTTCGAATTTACCGACGACGAGCATAGGAACAGTGGTTTTCTTGTTTTCGCTGATCGTTTCAGGAAAATAATACATCTTGCTGCCGTAAAGAAGCCGAGCACAGCCTTTGGCTGTTGACACGATATTTCGACTCCATGGGATACCCCGTAAACTGGTCTCAGTTCGAGACCCTAGATTCTTGGCGTAATTTTGGCAAACAGTGTTCAAGTCACTTGGAACATAGTTAAAAATGTAAACTAGTGATCATCCTTAAATAGATGGTCAGACGGAGCAGGCAAACCGTATTCTTATTTCGCGAATACGTCCACTGTTTTAAGAGTTGGAGCGAGTTCTTGCCGATGGTAGAATTTGCCATCAACAATTCAGTGCATGCTTCTACAAAGCAAACACCGTTTTTCGTGAATGGCTTAGGCCACCCACACATACCCTGTTTGAGAATAACTCTTATTTAAGGGGGGGGGCTGGCTCGAGCAGAGAACCTTCTAGCTGTTGCTCATCACGCATTAGCCCTAAGGTCAATGCGAAGGATACCAATGTTTATTTAACTAGCATTGAAGTGGACAAGCTCAGGAATAACAATTATGCTATTACTGACTTGGACAACGATGCTGAAAGAGTCAGCATCGAAAACAATACATCTAATGAGAACGATAATACTCTCAATAATGAAGAGATAAATATCTCCGCAGTGGAAGCCGGTCGCACTAAAAACAAAAATAAAACCGAGTCAGCAGGTAATTTCCTGCTGGCTAGAGAAGCAGTGGTCCGTTTCGTATAGAAATTTCCATCGCTGATGCGGTGGAACTACAGAAACGGAACTCTGACAAAACCGGAAGAGCAAACATACTTTCATTTAATGCTAATGACCTAGTCCTACTGTCTACGGTAGACCTACCAAAGCACGTGGTGACGAATGTAGGCAGTAATAAATTTACTGCCAGGTATATCGGCCCGTTTCGCGTATTACATCGCCAAGGAAATGCATACACGATCGAGCTGCCTCGTAATATTCGTGCGCATCCTGCATTTTATGTTGGGCGTCTGCGCCCGTACCATAAGTACGAGGCGGTCTAGGGCATCCGCCAAAGCCTGATAGTTCCGAGCCAAAGCCTTTTTGTTTCGGAACAGGGTCAGATTCTCTTGAACCAGACGATCCACTTTCCTCCAAGGAATAAATGTTCTGACGAGCTGTCAACAGCTCGTCTTAAAGGGACTGATGTATCCTTTCGTTCGCCAGTTGTTCGGTCGCAATCTGTGCACAAGTTTTCAACTGGTCACGAGAAACATTGTCGACCGTTACCGCTAACTCGCGGCGTCGGGATCGCTCGTGATCAAGTTTCTCCCTTAAGAAATAAAGGGTTTGATCCAAATCACGATGTTGATTCGGGTTCGTCATATAAGCGAACCCGATTGTTTCTCCCTCCACATCCATTGATGGATTCATGTGGTGAGAAGCGCTTCCTTGTTGAACGTTTTCTTGAACAACCGTGAGCTAGAGGGGGGGTCGAACGAGTCACCTCGTTCGTTGGCGAGGGTATCCACCCTCGCATGAAAGTTGGGAATCTCGTTCCCAACTGATGTTGGACTTTCCGGGTCTCGTCTTGCAGTACGACGAGACCCATCCATCTCGGCAGAAGGTCCATCAGAGAACGAGTGCTTCCCGCGCTCGTAAAAGGATTGAAGGTTCTCAATCTTTTGACGCATCTCGTAGAGGATGGGAGTCCTCCGATGGGGATCTTCCAGGGAATATGCTTCCTAGGGGCATGATCTGCACCCTTGAAACAGCATGGGCATGAGACCCCCAAAGAGAGGCAAGGAATCTCTGCCTCTCTAGACGAACGGTGCAACTTATAGCGTGCAACGGCTACGGTTTGTTTCTCGAACCGTCCACGGAAAGCATTTAGCTTGTCAAGCCAGACCTCACGGCCTATGCTTTGTACATTCTGTACAAAGGCTGTCCAAGCTTGGAACAAAGATTTGAAATCCTTCGCCCGTTTGCAAGTGTCCCACCGATGCCGGTAAAAGGCATCGATGGAGAATTCCGTTTCATTTTCACCAGGCTTGTGAACCTGAATGAGTCGAATAACGGGATATGGTATTAATCGTTGGTCATACCAGACGAACGAATTAGGTCTCTCTTAGAGGGCAATCAAAGCCTCCTTTCAGGAGCGAAACGCAACGTATTGCGGTCTCTCTCCTGCTGGCTCATGTTAGCGTTAACGCTAACTTGGCCCTTGGAGCGATCATTAGAATCACTCCTTTCCTGGTGATGCAGACAGCACCACCAGCAGCACTCTTCTCTTCGCGACCACTTAGTTCCTGGTGACGCATACAATGTCACCAGAGTAGTCATCACCCACGCAGTCATCTGCTGATGACCACCCACCACAGAGGTTCGTCGAGTCGAACAACCTCGTCATCATCTCTCTGGTCGTCACGTTAAAAGCCAAAGGTTTAACGGACTCGGCCCCGGGTGATCCGGCGGCCTTTTCGGTAGCCACTAATTCGGGCGATGCCGGTAACTTAGTTCAGTCACCTACAATTGGTGTAGCAGGTGACTTGTCCCCGTCACCTGCAATGTCATCAACAGATGACATACCATAGTCACCTCTAATGGGAGTAGGAGGTGACATATCCCCCGCAGTTGACGCATTAGCGTCTACTGAACATTTGCATTACTGACAGCTACACTGATTCATGCAGCTACCAGCTTAGCGGCCACACGGCCCCACGCGCACAGACTTATTCGTCGCCATCTTGATTTTGGTCAAATCAATAATGCAAAAAATCGGTATTTTGATTAAAATCAATAATACAAATAAAATCGGTCTTTTGATTAAAACCAATAATGCAAATCACAGGAAAAGACATAATAATCTTTCTTTCACCCTACATCAGTCACAATAGATACTGTTGGTTAGGGGGGGATGTAAGGGGCGTCCCGTTACATAAGTGTTTTTTTTCTATAAGAGGAAATAGACAAATAAGTACAACATTATTATCTTTATTGATGTTAACATAAATAGTTCAATATTTTTAAATTGGATAATATTGATGCAATAGGACAGTATCTCTATTGATTGATTGATTAAAGTTTAAATCAACCTCGCAAATCGTTTCAAAACACAATTGTGCGGTGCCCGAGGAGGCGCCATACCTAGTTATATATTAATATAATAAGTTCAGTAGTAGATAGAAGATGGTTTCGAGGAGACTAAATATATTAATATATGTTTACTTTTTCCCTCAGTCTAATCCTTTGAATTACCTTTGGTAGGTAAAGACCCTTAGCTATTTAGAAACCTTCCTCTGTCCTCCTGTGTACGTGAAGCTTCGAGACATCTAAGCTACACTGTAATCAGTGAAAGGTCAACTAGTACTTACCAGTACTAGTGAAAGGTGCCCCGTTACAACGTGCGCACTTGTGTACTAGGAAGTAGTTTTTAGACTGATTTAAATTTAACCATATTAAATATAAATTCCTATTTTTAATCAATCCTAAATATGCCATCTGCTGTTGATAGACATTAACATGTATTGCGAGCGTATCTTTCTAGATACCTCGCGTGACTAGCCGTCACCCCGCTAATGTATATGTACTCAGGGACATCACATACACAAGAGTGGGTCACAATGTGAACCACACCCAAGTAGTGGGTCTAATTACTTCACTTGAGTAATTGACCATTCCCACGAATTTACATTTTGAAATTCGTCAAAGAGGAGCGAGGAACAGCGAGCTGCTTTACGCACCGCTTAGTTCTCAGCCACTTTAGCGACCTGTGTTCTCATATACGGCGCCAAACATGCAACCTATAAGTGGCCAAGCTAGTGGGTCTTCTGCAAAGATACCCACTCAGCCACGCACGAAGCGCACGCGCCGCGTTAACACGCCGCCGTCGCTCAGAGCCACAGTAACAACGTCGACAGTTTTTGCTGCTGTCGCGCTGCTAACTGGGCTGAATGGTCCATCCCACTTTTACAGTGAGGATGTAATGAGCTCATTGGTAACTACACTGAGTCGACAACGCTGCCATCCGCTCATCGTAGTGATGAGTTCAGCAAGCTAGTGAGAAAGGATGATGGCACTTTATTGTCCATCCAAACGTCTCTCATTGCTCCTAACATGGAGACAACCACGTTGTCCAATGCTGTCTCGTCGTCTGCGCTGGCTAGCGTAGCGACCATTAATGAGAGCGCTGCCCATAAAGGCGCAGATGCTTCTCAGCTAGGTACAACCACAACACCTGTCGTTCATACCATCATTCACAATGCGTCTGACGCAGAAGAGTCTGAACGCAAAGCTCCACCGACGGCACGTGAGCGTGCCCAGTCGGTTTCACAAAGCCACTCGTATCCAGCGTGGCTATTTGACGGGTGGCATACCACTTATGCCCCCTCCATCTCAATGGCCTCGTATCAACGGCCAAAAGCTTCGCTCCTAGAGCGCGCTATACTAGACGCTCATAATTATTATGGCGCCCGTAATTCATGGAAGGCTCAGGGGAAATCGCTTGGGCGTATTTTCCCGATCCGTTCAAATGAAACGCCCGACCAATACGAGACTGTATTGACGCGCCACTTTCAACCGCATTGCAATGCGGTGAAACAGCAGTCGCAGCGATTTTTTTCCGCTTGCGTGTAAAAGAAATTATGGGCGGCACTGTACCCACTGTCTCTTCTCACCACGCTACTCTGCTAGTCCATTTGAGACTAGCGGAGAAGCCTCAGTTGGTGCTCCTTTTCATAGGCAGTCACCAAGCCGGGCACATCAATACGTAGGGTATCGATCGGTTTCCAAGAGTCAAAACTCTTCGGGTATCCCCTCCACTGGACGAGGATCTGATACTTTCCCGGACGGAGCGGTAGGCAAGCAACCTTCCAACAGGGAAGGGTTGGTTCCCAGCCGTATCCGTCAGTGCAGGCGGTGCTCAATAGGAATAGCGATCTCGCCCAATAATTACGGCTGCCATACCCGCGTCCGTTCAGTCGCAGGCATTAACTGCTGTTGAACGACGCATTGTGGATCTCGGGGGTCATGTCGTGCGACTGACCTCGGATCTTCAGGATGTCAGCGCGAGGATCGTCAGGGTTATGAACGCCTGAAACTTCGGTTTGATTTCCTGGAAAAATTGATGCTGAGAGACCAAGGTAGGAGGAGTCATTCAGGTGAAAATTTCACCTTCGCCGTCTCCCTCACCCGATCGACGCTCGACTCACAGTCAGCGTCACCATCTGTCTCCTTTGACGGATGGGGGTATGTGACCTCATTTGGGTCTACATACCGTTTCAGACGACCGACGTAAAATACGGGGGAAGGGTGAGCCTATAATTTAGGTCTCCAACCTCTTCTACAACCGTAAAGGGTCTAATGAAAGGCGGCTCCAGGTAGTACATAAATTGCATTTTTAGGTAGGGTAGCAGTACTTGATAGTACTTTCTACCCACTCTAACGCGTTCAACCATTTCGGTCCGCATATTATTCTTGCTTGTCCTGTACGCTTGCCATCGCGTTACGGACTTTTCGTGTGATGGCTAATCGCTCATCCACAAAGCGTTGAGCCTCGCTCACGCTTTTAGCACCAATCTCGCCTATGACACCACCGAGAGGTCGGTCATAGGACTTAGTTTTATTGGCCACTGCTAGACTGGCAGGGTCACCAGGGCAAGTTTCTGTCATCGACATGATACTCTCGCGGGTCATCGTCATATTGACGAAGCTATGTCCCTCTTTCGCACCGAGCGTAGTGAGGGGCCCTCCGACTAAGACTCGGGCTGCGCACAAACGAGACTGGCGTATAAAACGGTGTCTCACCCGTACTTTCGTGAACACTGTTATTTATAGCGAACTTTAAAAAAGGCAATTGCTTGTTCCACTCTTTAAGAGTTGCTGTCGTGCGTAATACATCCGCCACGACCCGACTGGCACGTTCTGTTTGGCCATCGGTCTGAGGATGATCTGCGGTTGACATGTCGAGTTTGCTACCTAGCAACTCAAACACATGTCGCCAAAACCTGACGTAAAACGTGGATCCCGGTCCGATACAATGAATTCGGCATCCCGCGTTCTCGGTTTACATGATCTAGGAACAAGAGAGTTGCCTCCTAGCCTGTGATCGATGTTTTACATGGTGCTAAACGCACCATTTTGCTCAGTCTGTCTACAAATACGACGAGCCCCGTCCGACCCTTGTGGTCGGGCGGCATGCCATACATGAAGTCCAGACTTACTGACATCTAACAATCAGCTAGAACCGGCAGCGGCTTCAGTGGTGCACTGCTGGACGGTGCAGGCTTAACGCACTGACAATGTTCGCAAGAGCGAGTATAGTTGGCCATCCATATATATAGGTGTGGACACAAAAATTCCTCTCACACTCGAAAGAATGTCTTTAGACGGCCCAGATGCCCACTCGACAGCGCATCATGGACCTCGTGAAGAATAATTAGCTTGAGATCTGTGGTATGAATCACATAGATTTTCAAGGGATCACAAGGTGACAGATGATGCCATTACAGGCCATCGCTGTAGCTAGACCTACTTAGCTTAGCTTTCAGATGCGACGGAAGGGGGATATTATGTCAACCTAATTGATCTAACAGCAGGCAACAATATTCGTCCTGATTGTAGCTCTCCTTTAATTCAAAGGCCAACGAGTTCGTCACGTGCCAGACCTTTATGGCGGCCAACGTTGACGACCCGACTTGTGCCTTAGCACGAGACACACCTTCCTGGTGTCTTGCTTCGAAGTATGGTCTGCGCGATACGTCAGCCAAGACATTCGACTTACCCGGCTTGTATTTAACTTTGAAATTATATTCAGAGAAGAATGTAAACCATCTGCCATTTTAGGCGAGAGCAATAGATGTACTCGAAACTTGACAAGAGCATACTTTATTGAAAGTAGCTGTTTGTCATGCACAGGTTAATTTAGTTCCGAAGCTTTGAAAAGCCGGGACTGATAAGAGATGACACGGTCAATGCCGTCGTCATCTTTCTGCATGAGCGCGCTGCCAATTGCAAAAGTGCTTGCATCGCAGGCTACGCTAAATGGCTTATCCGCGTCTGGCAATGCCAAGACCGGTGCCTCTATTTGAGAGAGCTTCACTGATGTGAAAGCATCTTCTTGATCTTTCAACCAAATTCACACTGCGTCCTTTTTAAGGAGGTCAGATAATGGTTTCATCAGCAACTACACCTAGTCGCGCAGAGCTGCCTTAAAGGCAAACCGCATGGACTTGTTAAACATGCAATGAATTGGCTGATAATGCGTTTGCAAACCAGCAAGTAGTATTTTTCGTAGAGATACACAATAGTACTCTTCTTAAATCTTTATATCAGTCACTATAGTGACTGATGTTTAAGGGTGGGATGTAACGGGTGGTAATATTATAACCTACAAAAGGAACAATAAAGGAGAACAACATAACTATCTTTGTTCTTTCCATTTCAAATATTACCATACACGAAATTTACTGTAACGGCATTGCGATAGTTCTGTTCATTGGTTAATTTCAGTTTTTAAAATCAACTCCGCCAAATCGCTTCTAGACGCGCGAATGGGCGGTAAGCAATAAGCCGCAATACATACTAAGATTGATATATTACGTCAATTCAGAAGATAGCATTACGTATCCGAATAATTATGTTAACTTCTGACCATCCTGAAAGAGATGGTCGGACAGAACGTGCAACTCGTCTCCTCGTAGAGATATTTTGAGATTACGTCCATTCGTTTACGAGTTGGAGAGAGGTTCTGTCAATGACAGAACTTGATATCAATAGTTCGGTGCGTGCATTGACAAACCACACACCATTATTTGTAAATGGCTTACGCCATCTACGCATACCCACCTTGTAAGAGTGTAACTCTAGCTCAAAAGCGGGGTCTTGCACGAGCTAAGACCGATCTGGCTATTGCTCACTACACATTGATTCACCTGTGTGAAAGATACCGATGTTGATCTGAACAACATCGAAGAAGACAAACTCAGCAGTAGCAAAGAGGCTATTGCTGACTTTGTTAATGACGATGCTGATATTTTCAGCACCGACGATGGTAATATCAGCGAGAGCAATGGCGCTTTCACTGAAGAGGGAAATGATCTTCGTAGTACAAAGTACTGAGTCAGCAGGTGAATTGCTGTTGGCTCGAGAAGCAGTGATCCGCTTCTTACAAGAGTCACCGCTGATGCGGTAAATCTTCCGAAACGAAATGCTAGCAAAAGGGAAGAGGAAATGCTAATTAATTTAAGATTAATAGTTTAGTCTTACTGTCTACGGTAAATTTTATAAACACGTGGCGACGAATGCGAGCAGTAACATTACTGCTCAAGTATGTCGACCCGTTCGTTCAGCGTCATCCCGTAACTCGCGAATGACGCGGTTGCGAGCAAGTCGTTCAACATGCGGGTCCGACGAGTATGTTGTTCCTGGTTTATCCTCCTCCTTCACATACATTGATGGACTTAAGGCGTGAGAAGCGCTTTCTGTGAAGGGGCACCTTTCGCTAGTACTGTCTCAGTACTAAATAATCTATACTGGTAACAGTGAAGGTAAACGTGTCTCCGAATACTTCACGTTTACAACATGCAGAGAAGATTTTTAAGCGGCTATGAGTTCTAAGAACTAATGGTCAATACTAAGGTAGAATTAGCATAGTAAAAAAAACTTCATTATAATACTATGCTCCTCAAAATTGATTTGAACACGAATTTCAAAACTCCGCCGTGAACCGGGGATTTCGATCCGAAACTAGTTCATGAGGTAAATCAAGTAGTCAAAATATCGCTTCGATAAAGACACGAGCACAGCCTTCGGCTGTGACCGACTTCGAGAACGCAACCAGATGATTCATGTCGCTGAATTTAACTACGAACACAAGAAAAATGGTATTCTTGTCCGTAAAAATGGACTGGTCAGCACTCGGCCGGAACAGTCAGAGACTGTTGCGTTATGAAGGGCTAGGTTTACCCGTTGGTAAACCTCGCAAGCACGCAAGTTCTTTTTTCTTCTTGCGCTTAAACTCATACTGGCAGTAAAAGTCGCGACTAACTCTGAGGTAACACGATACCCAGCGTGACAGTTTACACGATGCGCAAGCGAATCAGTGCGAGTAGGAAGGATGATACGAAATATGTCGCCTGCAATAGCTGTATAACATAGCCATTGTGTGTCCAAATCTCACGATGATCGATACAATATTAAAAATTACTAAAAGGACTGTGGTGATGGATTTCAGAGGTGATTTATCGATCCATTTCTTAGCCTTTTCGTCTTGACAAGCTCCTCTTACGTCGTCAAGTAATGTTGACGATGGAACACTTATTGTTGCAACAGTGGGCTTACCCTCGCTGTTGATTTGCGCAGCCGGCACAAAATCAGGCCGGCGCGAAAGGGTATTAGCGACGACATTAAGTGTGCTGGTTTGTATTCCACGGAGAAGTTATACTCCGCGAAAAAAAAACACGCATCTCGCCATTCTTTGCAAGAGGTGTGATCTGTTTACGGTCGTGCGTAAGGACGTATGCTCCGTATATACAAATAAACGTCTATCTCCTAAGAGATAGACGTAAGGGTTAGTCAGTGCATAATTCATGGCAATGAGTTTCTTGTCATGCCCTGTGTAATTACGCTTATCTTGTTGCAGCTGAAGCAACTGACAGCAGACGACGCGCCCTGCGCAGTCTGTGTCAAATTAGATTATCCCACCGTCGATTGTAAAATCACTGGCGTCACAGACCACATGAAATGTTATATCTTGGTCTGCAATCGCTTAGATCAGGTATTGCATCAAGCTTTGTTGACCTTCAAAGGAACGCTGAGAATTAGCATTCCATGAGCATTTCTCATTTCTTTAGCAATAAGAAAGATATGCTATTATTGTGGCAAAATACTTATGTGAATACATCGCTCAGCTGAGGAACTTAAGAAGTCACTTGACATCGGCTGGCACCGGCCAGTAGGTAAATGCCTTGATATTCCCGGGATCGGGGCCAACACGGTGTTTCACCACGCTGCACCCCAGAAGTGGTATTTCGCTTGCAGCAAATATTCACTTCTTGAGATTTGCATACAAGTTATGCTCACGCATAAGTATAAGAGCTTATAGACGTGTGTACAATATACTGCAAGTCCGACGTTCCGTTCAAGGCTCGGCTGTGAACGAAGACATCAACATGATAAGTCGGTGAAATATCCCGCCGATCTTAACTCTTGGTTACACATTTGTTGAATGAAGCAGGGGCATTACTAAGCCTTTAAAGCATTAGCAGCCATTCTCGAAGCATACCGCTTGCGCTGCTTACTGCTGTGAGTGGAATATTCTGTTCACACAAGGGTCCGATAGAACCCATCTATCGGATACCTGAACGAGATGTTGGACTCTTTGACATGCCATCAATGATTACGTTATTTTTCAATATCGGCATTTGAGCCGGAACCGTTGCAGTATTATTAAATGCACTATCCGCCTCACTGATGTTGCCTTGCGCCCACACAATGCCGGATAGCTATGTGGGGAGGTAGACCTGTCACATGGCCTACTGCTAAGCGATTGGGGGAAGAGCTTGTCGATCGCTGCTACTCATTTGCGAGGCAGTAGCCACTGCTTCGCAGCACATCATTTCGTATCTGGTATTAGGTCGATTTCGAGTCGAGTGGCTTTAACCTTAGGCAACTCACACGGTACCGAATCAGGGCACACATCCTTGAATTCGATCAAAATCTTATATTGAGGATTTGTTTTAAACGGCTCCCAGGTTTGAAAAGTAAAGCGTTAAATTCGTATTCTCATCTAAAATACTTTCGTTCATCGATGAGCTGCTAACGTAATATTACCGATCATATATCGGCCACGCTCTCATCTTCTGTGACGAGTACGCAGGTCTGCTTGACATTGCCACTAAGTAGATCACACAAAAACCGTTTCGATTCTAGCGTTGTACACTAGGTTATCTCCGAAGTCAAGAATGGAGGCGCTATGAAACCGAGTTTATAATCGCCTACAGTTGATCTGTTGTTTACCAAGACTTTTAAAGTCTCGATTTCTGCCTCGCAATTTTCCCACAGGTTCCTGGGGGACTTAATTCCTCGGAATCTGGGGGACTTGTCTCCTCAAGTTTAAGTGAACATACTCCCTTATTTATTTAAAAAGTACCCCTCCAACTGCCTCAGCTGTTGTTGCAATACCACAGCGAAATCTCTTACAATCGATCTATGATTTCAAGCTGTCTCTTATAGAGTGAGGTCGCTAACGCAATCACCACAACTACCTCACTGCACGCAAGAGAAGCTGGTTAAACCGCTTCCTTGCTGTGCTAGGGTGTGTGTCTAAGTAGAGCGTGGCCGCATTACGACGTACCCGCCTACGCTTGCGGATGGTTCTGTCAAGACCCACCTATTCCGCCTCGAATGAGAGACGCTAGATCATGCGATCTCTATAGCGGAACAGGACGACTTCAGCCTAAAATGGGCTTTTGTCCATTCGGGTTCTTATCGTCCATCGAGACAACGAGAGATCAGAGGTCCCGAAATAATGGACCTCTATTATATTGACAACGAGAAGCCTCGCTCGTCGAATTTCAAGCGATTGCAAAGATGCAATCACTGTCAAAAGACAGGGCACTAAGCCTATGAATCTAGCGCACACGCCTAGTACCAAGCGAGGCGATCAACCTCCCGCTAAGAGTAGCAGAGGATTTAGATTCTAAGCTGTTGCGAAAATACAACGGCGAGGCGGATCACCAAAAACGGTCAGGGTCAGGAGGTGGAGAGCGCGCCCTACTGATCCAGCAACGTCGAAAGAATTTGCAGGTCTCTTTACGAAGTTTTACCTCTGGTGAAGACATTACGCTCAATCGCCATGCAAATTTAAGTGACAAAGGATTGGTCACTTCGTTTCCTAGTTGATTGTGGGCCGTCGAGCAATTACATTCGATGTCAATCGCTGGAAGATCGCAGGCTCGATTTCGTCGATATACCTCTAACGAAGATGACAGTGCCCTGGAAACAGACGCATCTGCAACAGTTTAAAAACCTGTTGTTGGAATCCAATACACACTAGAAGGTTACACGATAATGATTTCATTGTTCTAATTTTGAATTACAAATTTGATGTCATCCCGGGGGATATCATGGCTCAGAAAATACGAGCCATGTATAAATTGTCAGCATCGATATAGTACGATGCCTGTCTATGCTCATCATATGGCCATCTTATGAACGTCTTCGAGCGTCCACGAGCCTGTGGACATTCTACAATTGAATGCGATGGCCTCACTTGTAATTCGATCGCTAGTACGACTGCAAGACCCCAGTGTGACAACCCAACATACTGTGATGTTAGATATGTACAGACACAGGCAGCGCCGAAGATCGACCACTCGAATAAGTCGGATGGTTTGAAACGAAGAAGGTTGCATCGAAAGCAACTTTAACGCACTAAGTACTTTGGTTAAGTTTTGTAACGGGAGCGGTAATCCGGCTCCTCAAGCGCACTTACCAAGTAGGAAGTAGTTTTCAGACTGATTTATATTTAATCGTATTAAATATAAATACCTATTTTTTTTTACCGATTAAAATGTCATCTCTATAGCTCACACTTATTATGTATTGCGAGCGTATCGTTGTAGATACCTCGCGTAACGGATGACGCTAGGCGTCATCCCTCCTAATGTGAATGCACCTATGTGCATCACATACACAAAGGTTAGTCACATATGTGAAACACCCCCGAGTGCTGGGTCTTATTACTATAAATTAAGTAATTGACCACCCCCTTAAGTACACCAAGTGTACTTAACGGGGACTGTGTAACATAGGGGCAACTTTAGCCCGTTACACCATCCCCCTCTTTAAGAACGAATTTACATTTTTAAATTCGTCAAAGAGGAGAGAGAAACTGCGAGCAGCTTTACGCGCCGCTAGTTCACTCGATCACTCTAGCGCACGTGTTTCCATACACGGCGCCCAAGATGCCACCTAAAAGGGGCCACGTTGGTGGGTCGTCTGCGAAGACGCCCACTCAACCTCGCACTAAGCGCACGCGCCGCGTTAATTCGCCGGCCGCGTCTAATGCCTTAGTCGGAACGCCGACAGCCACTGCGGCTGTCGCGTTAACAGGGCTAAAGGATCCATCCCACTTTAACAGTGAGGATGTTGATCCGTCGCTCATTGTCGACTACAATGAGTCGACACCGTTGCCG